>NC_089495.1:7071874-7356874 GCF_036850765.1 Saccopteryx bilineata
TAGATGTTCTTTCCCCTTATTCATTCATTCAATTCTCAGAACACCCCTATTAGGAAATGTATATTATTTCTTCTTTTTTTTTTCTTCATCAAACGTAGAAGTTGAGGTCCAGTGTGATGAATGGATAGGTTATGGCCAGAGTTGGCCAGAGACAGAAGTGGAACTCAGAAGTTGCTGTCTGACTCTGGACTTCAGGCCCCACTGACTGGCCACAGTTCCTAAGCGTTGAAGCTGGCCATCTAAATAAGGAGCAGTGAGGGTCAGTGAACGGATTTTGTTTGCCCTTTGAATAATGTGGTTCCACTGATGCTTAGTGGGTGAGGTAGGCAGAAATCTAAGACAACCCCAACGACCTACCCTGGTGTTCCTCCCTCGATCGTGTGACTTTGCAGACGTTAACCTTACCAAGCAGTTGACCTTCAAATAAGGAGGCTATCAGGGTGGGCCTGATCTAATCACATGAGCCTTTTAAACATTTCTCCCAGCTGGTTGCAGAGGAGTGAGTCCCAAAGATCTAAGCAGGAGAGGAATCCGTGTGAGGAAATTCCAGCACTGTTGGAGGATGGCAGACGCCAGGGGCACGGGCCAGAGAATGGTCTCGAGGGAACAGAATTGGGCCAGCAGCCCCGACGGGCTTGGAGCGGCTTCTCCCCCTGAAGCTCCAGATGGAGTCCGGCCCTGCCAGCACCAGGAACCCAGCCAGGGACTCTGTGCAGAGGACGCAGCCCTCCAGGTTTCTGCCCTGCGAACTGTAAGGGCATCTGCGGGCGCCGTTTTAAGCTGTTCTGGGCGCTGTTTTAAGCTGTTCTGGGCGTGTCTTAGGCGGCAGGAGAGAACACAGGCACCGAGTGAGTGGTCAGACTCACGTTGTCTGCACAGAAACACGGGCCAGTACTGCCGTTGACGCCATTCTTAACCATACATTTGGTTTCCATCACTTTGTTATTGGTCTTTAGTGTGAAGAGATCTCCTCACCTGGAAGTCCAGTTCTTGACCCCAGCAGGTTGACTTGGGCCAAATCAGAATAATGAATGGAATAGAATGAATGGATTCTGTCACCATTTGGTTTTGTTTCTGTTTATTTTTAAAATATGTATCTGTTTAAAAAGAGGGTGGATTTTGGTCTAAAGCCTAATATTTCTTATATGCAGAGACAGTGAGCCATGTTTTCAAGGTGAGATGGAAAACCCACCTGGTGTCAGAGAGCGCCTACGAGATGCGCGCGTCTGCTCGTGGAGGGACCATGGTCGTGCGGAAGGCGCCGTGCGGTCTGTGGAGAATGAAAAATGCTTTGAATCCACTGGGCGATCTGGCACCTTCGCTGTAGTCTTGTTTTCATTAAAATGGATTGGGCTGGCCCTTTCTTTGATAATTTCTTTCCACTGTCCCTTTTGCCCGCCTCCAACCCCTGTGCTTGAAACGTCATTGGCATTTTGGCAAATTGGGTGGACTTGGAAAGCAACGACTGGCTGACATTTTGTCCAGCGTCTGTCCAGCAATCACGCACAAACATGTGACGGGCGGGCTCTCTCCACACTGCTCTTGTCCATCCCTGACTTTTCTGCCTTCTTCCTCTGGAGCTGACAGAACTATCTCTTCTCTGCGCTTTTGAACGCAGCATTGCAGGTAGGTCGGAGGGGTGGACTGCGTAGTTATTTTCAGGTTGGTGATGTGGGAAATAGTGACATCGCAGTGGAGAGAAGAGGGGACTCCGTCATGAATAGACGATAATTATTTACTGGGCATATTGTTTTTGTTGCAAATTGGAAGGAGTTCTCTTTCTATGGGTTCAAACTAGAAGTATTTTAACAACACTTACAGCCACTTTTTTTTTTTAAGAGAGTCAAATTCTGATACTGGAAGATTATTATAGTAATGGAATGGAAATAAAATGTTCGGTGGCAAATATTGGACATCGACCTTCGATTGAACATCAAAGGTCAGGGACTTGCTCTGTACGCACTTAGATTAAATTGTCCCTTTCCTAAGACACTGGTCTCACACATTTCTGGGTGTAGTTTTGGACTGTTGAGATTGACATGAATGGTTTTTAATTTTCTCTTGACTTTGGAATTGTGGCAGCACGGATTTTCTTAGACTCCAGCCCCTCCAAAAAGACAAGTTAATGTCATCGTGCTCATTTGTGAAGGGATGAGTCCCCCTTTCCCCTCTCCCCTCTGCCACTGACTTTAGTATGTGAGCGGTTTTCAGTTTGGGAGTCTTCCAATGATCCCACATGACCCGCCAGTAACCTCTTCACCCTTGTAAAGATATGGCTGCCACTCTCCAAGTGAGACAGTTAAGAAAGGAATTTGGGACCAGAGGAAATTTGGAAACTTCTTATCATCACCACCTTCGTCATCACCATTGCCATCATGGCTGCGTCTGTCCAGCCGAGGGTGTCGGAGTCTTCCATAGCGGCCAGGACCCGTTCCTTCCAGCTGCGTAGCTTCCACGTGGGCCAGGGCCCAGCGAGCCGCCTGGGTGTGTGCTCGCTTTGCAGGACATCTCTCTCCCAGCCTCTCAGTGTATTTTCTCCTGTTGACGCGTGTGAGTATCGTGATAACCGTGGTTTTGTTCGGTGGAATGCGACCTTTGAAACGCTCTTTGCGACTCTGCAGTCAAAACTCTGTGGGGCTGAAACCCAACATTGCGTGCTGTGATTTACCATGACCCGGGGGGAAGGTTAGATCGCGCGCTGTGATTTACCATGACCCGGGAGGAAGGTTAGATCCTTCGCATAATTATTCAGGATTGGGCAGATTCTTGAACTGAATTTTAACTGGTTAGAAGAGAAAGGGCCTTTTTGAGCAAAATGCTGTTTATAACCCTGATTTTAGAGTGCTTTTGCACTCAGAGCAATTAAATCTATATGTGAAAATATCTCTGAAGTCACTATTTCTTTTTTAAAAAAATATTTTTTCACTGATTTGAGAGAGAGAGAGAGAGAGAAAGAAAGAGAGAGAGAGAGAGAGAGAGAGAGAGGCATTAACTGGTTCCACTTCGTTGTGCATTCATTGATCGCTTCTCATTGGTACCCTTACTAGGGGTTGAACTCATGACCTTGACGTGCCGGGGGTGATGCTGTATCCACTGAGCAACCCACCCAGAGCCGATAGTTACTATTTTTGAGCTTCCAGAAACGACTAGTGCTCCCAAGGACATCTGCCTTCTTGTCCCGACACACAACTCGGACCATGGAAGTCCTTCGCGAGCTCCAGTGCTCCCTTTCTCACCGCGGGCCCCTCGATGGCCTTGGCCCCACGCTGAATTCTGACAGCAGTCCCGCGGGCAGGCCCGGCTGCTGTTCCCCCCCGGCCGGCGAGAGGGCTGCCGCGTGGAAGAGCTGTTTCCCCCCGGCCGGCGAGAGGGCTGCCGCGTGGAAGAGCTGTTTCCCCCCGGCCGGCGAGAGGGCTGCCGCGTGGAAGAGCTGTTCCCCCCGGCCGGCGGGAAGGCTGCCGCGTGGAAGAGCTGTTTCCCCCCGGCCGGCGGGAAGGCTGCCGCGTGGAAGAGCTGTTCCCACCCGGCCGGCAAGAAGGCTGCCGCGTGGAAGAGCTGTTCCCACCCGGCCGGCAAGAAGGCTGCCGCGTGGAAGAGCTGTTTCCCCCCGGCCGGCGGGAAGGCTGCCGCGTGGAAGAGCTGTTCCCACCCAGCCGGCAAGAAGGCTGCCGCGTGGAAGAGCTGTTCCCACCCGGCCGGCAAGAAGGCTGCCGCGTGGAAGAGCTGTTCCCACCCGGCCGGCAAGAAGGCTGCCGCGTGGAAGAGCTGTTTCCCCCCGGCTGGCGGGAAGGCTGCCGCGTGGAAGAGCTGTTCCCACCCGGCCGGCGGGAAGGCTGCCGCGTGGAAGAGCTGTTCCCACCCGGCCGGCAAGAAGGCTGCCGCGTGGAAGAGCTGTTCCCCCCCGGCCGGCGGGAAGGCTGCCGCGTGGAAGAGCTGTTTCCCCCCGGCTGGCGGGAAGGCTGCCGCGTGGAAGAGCTGTTTCCCCCCGGCTGGCGGGAAGGCTGCCGCGTGGAAGAGGGGAGCAGCCCCGCGGTTCCGTTCTCAGTGCGCATGCTCGGAACCCCCAGCTTCTCCTCCTCCCACCCTCTCCGTGCAAACAGTTGTAACTAACATTTAGGGCTTAAAGGACTTTTCAGACTTGCATGAAGCGCATAGTAGAGCACTCAAAGTGCAGAAGGTACTTTGTTATTATAACTGTTAAACAGCTGAACAGAAAGAACTCTGTTGGGATGAAAAGTTCCCGGGGCTGCCTGTATTTCCACATTGTTTCAGAGGAGAGAACCGAGTTGCCCTCTCGCGTGCGGCCTGGAAAAGGCAGCGAAACCGTGCGCACGAGGATGGACAGCACACACGGCACAGAAGGGCTCACGAGCGGGACGTATAGAATAGACCCTGTTTAGTAACCAGCCGCCCCCACATTCCTCCGGCTTTCAGCAGCAGGACCCTGCCCTCACTCGGCTCTACGAACAAGCCCCTGACTCCTGCGGCTCCTCCAGACAGCCCACCTCTGCAGACCCCGCAGCCACCACGCCCTCGAGCCCTGTGGCTGTCCCGTCTGAAGGCCAGGCTTCTCCGTGATGTACCCTGAGAGGGGAAGAGCGAGGCAGTAAAGCGCCCCGAACTTTCCACCGGCTCAGCTCAGATATCACTCGCAGGACGCCCGCTTGCATTTCAGTGTCCATCACCTGTTTCTGTGGCCCCCGCGAGGCTGCCAGGCGCCAGGAAGGGGAGTACAGAAGACAGAGGGGACCTTGACCTTGATGAGCGCGCAGGCTGTGAGCTCGCCCGCCAGGGGGTCCCAGTAAAGGTAGGGGAGAGGTAGGGCAGAGCGCCGCGATGTGGGGAAGGCGGGGGTGCAGAGGACAGGAGGAAATCCAGGGTGTATAAAGCTGCCGCCTGGTTGCTGTGGGCGGGAGGCTGGTGGGTCTCGGTAAAGAAGGCGGCTTCTGCTTCGCCGACGTTCAATAGTAGACTGTACCTCTGTGACTGACGAGATAGAGAGAAGGTGAAGTGCGTAACTGGGGTGGACATTTGAAGTGGATTTTTTTTATCATATCAGCAAAACTAAGAAAAAAGGAAATGATGGTATAAAGGAAAGTGGAAAATAAGATCAAGTATATAAGACATTGCACCAGATGTGAACAAATCAAGCTGTTACATGAGGAGACAAAACTTAGACACTCTTTTCGGGAAACAAGCTTGAAACAAGTGGGTCAAGACATATTGAAAACAAAGAGGCGATTGCAAACTATGAGGAAAACAGTGTAGATATTAATATCAGCAATGCGCGTAAGATGAAAAACACCAAACAGAAGAAAGGGATGTAATGTAAAATGTTTTCATTTCAGCTTCATTCAAAAGCATGTTACCCCAACGGCAGAACATGTGCTCCTCATAACTGAACAAGTAGTTGAAATCAACAGCATGGACTTGTATGCCCACCATGTACAGGGACAGCTGCTGGATGCTTCTGTTCAACTTGTATCCATTTTGCAAATATTCCGCTCTGAAGCAGGGTGATATTCTGGCATCATGTTCTGCTTGGTAGATGGTGTTGGGTATAATGTTTCCAATATAGAAACAGGGAAATACTTATGATCATATTTCAATGTCTTTAAAGTTGTCAATGATAAAAATATACTGAATTTTCTCACTTTTGTCTATTGTTCAGTCTCTGAACCATGCCTTGAACTAACTCAGGGCTCGGGAACCCATGGCTCGAGAGCCCGATGTGGCTGTTTTGATGGCTGCATCTGGCTCACAGACAAATTAAAAAATAATAATAATAACGTTAAAAATATAAAACATTCTCATGTATTACGATTCACTTATTTCCTACCGCTCGTGTTCATGGTTGCGGGTGGCTAGAGCCAATCACAGCTGTCCTCCGGGACAACACCAAATTTGTATTGGACAATGCATAACGGACACGGGTCATTGTATGGCTCTCACGGAATTACATTTTAAAATATGTGGCATTCATGGCTCTCTCAGCCAAAAAGTTTCCCAACCCCTGAACTAACTTGTCCGTCCAATGACAAAGGTCCTGGACCTCAATGCAAGACATTCCGACCTCTCGAGAGAGAATGGAACCCACCCCCTTTTCCCAGCCATTCCCCTTTCTCGTATTTCTCCTTTGGCCTGAGCTGAAATTGAATAGTGATCTATTAGATTCTAATCGCAGCCAACTTTCTGGTGCACACAATAGATCTATCGCACAATACACAGAACACAGGAAACATTTACATAAAAACCATTCCTTTGGTGGGAAGCTGCTGGGCTTCTTTTCTTAGGCACGACCCCCAAAGTTAACATGTTAAGTTTACTTGGCTATGGAGGAAACACTGCAGAGAACGTGAAGTTACACGAAACGTCCGGTTGACCATAAATAGAGCCACGTGGTGCAGAAGCTTAGGAGGCCATGGAGAACTTAAGTTGTCTTGTTATCGAAACGCAGGTGAGGTGGACAGGCTGCCCAGCTGAAAGCACGAAGCCAGGAAAGTGTGAGGATGGACCACCTGGCAATAATACCCTTGCAGGATCGCAGGACTCGGCATGGATAAGGTGCTGTCTGATGTACTGAAACCTTCACAGTTCATTCGCGATAAACTTAAGGACAGAAAAATCATCAGATTCCTTTGGTGACTAAAAAACAAAGACTCGGTAGACTTTATTAAATGTTTATTGAACAGATAAATTAACCTTTGACTATTTTAGTTTGTAGAAGGGACAAGCACAAAAATAAAATAATGGTTAGAGATTTATTTTAGAATTATTTACTAAAGCCAAACTTGACAGCTTCAGGCTACTTCAAGCAAATGGCTCCCTCGCAGACAGGCGCAACGTTCTGAGGGGCGGGCGTCTCAGAAGTTCAGAACTCAAGGCAGAGAGAAAAGTACAATGAGATTATTTTTGCTGTGGTCTTTCCTTTTACACACGACTAGTGTTTATAATAGCATGAGAAAAATCCATAGAAGGCTGCCAGGTAGAATGTTTTAAATTTTCTGTTCCCTACAATGTACTTGGTACAATGTAAATAGCATCGTAACCAGAAAGGCAATTTCATGGTTCAGAGAGGGCAGAGGTTACATTCCTGTTCCTTTATTATTATTATTTTTTTCCTGAGTAGCATAAGCTTTTAACAGACATCACTTAGCTTTCAACCAGACACGTTATTTTGAAGGCTCCTAGGGATAAGCTTAGTGCTACTGCTTAGGGGTTGAGAGGGGAGAGCTGGGTTCAGGAAATGAGAAATCAACTAAAAAATTAACCATTTCAGAGAAGGCGTGTGTGTGCATCTCGAGCGAGTCCTGAGTTCTGCAAAGTCACTGGAAAGACATAAAATGAGAAAATCTAGGAAGACCACTGCTATCACTCAGACTTATACTATTAATTTCATGTTCTCTATTTGCATACATTTGACCTGGTCTTTTTGTTTCTTTCTATGTATTTAATGGAAGTTCTGAAAGATGAAAGAGTGGCCTTTTGAAAGACCATGGTCCACAATCTAAGACCTTTAAATAATGCATAGATCTATCTTAGTTACAAAAAGAATTGCTTTTTTCACGCTTAAGGAATTATATGACCCAAAGGTGGTCATCTCCACATTGTAAATTACTATGTGAAATGATTGAATCAATCATTATTCCATGTTTTTCATTGAAAGTAACCATAATATCTAAAAAAATTAATATAAGCTCTTAAAAAAACAGATGATCTGTTTTGGGAAAGCTCGCTTAAAGAGAGTCAATTATAAAAAAGGTTGTCGATTAGATCTGGGCGGCCAACTACCAATGTTTAGGGCAAATGTAACAGAAGACTTTTTTTTAATATTGCTTTACAAGTGACTTTAATTTCTCAATGTCCTTTAATGCAATAAAAACTTCAAACTATACGAAGTACTGCGAGTATTGTATAATATAATCAAGAAAGACAGCATCCCACTCCAAAGACAAGGTCTTATTCCTACAACAAATGCCTAGTGAGCCAGTATACATGCATATAAAAAATAAAATGAGGCCCTGGCCGGTTGGCTCAGTGGTAGAGCGTCGGCCTGGCGTGCAGAAGTCCCAGGTTCGATTCCTGGCCAGGGCACACAGGAGAAGCACCCATCTGCTTCTCCACCCCTCCCCCTCCCCTTCCTCTCTGTCTCTCTCTTTCCCTCCCACAGCCAAGGCTCCATTGGAGCAAAAGATGGCCCGGGCGCTGGGGATGGCTCCTTGGCCTCTGCCCCAGGCGCTAGAGTGGCTCTGGTCGCAACAGAGTGACGCCCCGGAGGGGCAGAGCATCGCCTCCTGGTGGGCAGAGCGTCACTCCCTGGTGGGCATGCTGGGTGGATCCCCGTCAGGCGCATGCGGGAGTCTGTCTGACTGTCTCTCCCCATTTCCGGCTTCAGAAAAATACAAAAAATAAATAAATAAAAATAAAATAAAATAAAATGATAACTAAAGCATGCTTAATGAACCTCACTTTAACTTCTAAGATCAATCAACCACCACCTAGGGTTCCATTTATCTGGAAGAAGTTTCTTCCATTCCAACAGATTCCAATCTGCAGACACAAACTGCAATCAAGCAAAGTCTGAAGACCCTTATTATTTCAAGGTCTTTAATTTTGGACAATCAAGCACCTCATACCTTCATATAGTCCATACCTATCACTAAAGTGAATGCCCAGGGACATGTGTCACTTGACAGGGAATGTCACCTGAGACTCTGTTAGCACTTGTATTAAGAGGGTGACGTTTTCCTCACTCCTTCTGTCCCTCCTTCACCCAGCTTGTTTTTGGCTGTAGCGGAGAGATTCAATGTTTTTACGTGATGACTAATAACCCAAAGTGCCGTGAAGGAGGAAGAATATATAGTCTAGTTTTCTTAGTAGAAACAGCTTCGCAAGGGTTACTTAGAAGGTGCTTGGGTGGTGGCTGAGAGGTGCTGGTGGTAGTTCTGTGACCATCTTCGAACGCCCCTCCCACACAGAGAGTTGTGACGGCCATTTCCAAGTTCAGTCATGTTCACCCTCCACGTGTTGAAAGACCAATTGTAAGATGGGACTTCTTTCAGTAACTGTGTCCCATAGACATGACCGTCTCAAGAGGCAGTGGGACTTAAGGATATAAAATACCACTTCCCAGCTAGCAGTAGATTACTTGCTCCTCTCAAAGTATATACGTCACCCAGAACTGACACTTGATTGGCAGTGTCTGGAAAGAGTACACAGAAAATTAGAGGAGTAAAATGGTGAGTTTTTTTGCTTTTGTTTTTGTTTTTTAGAAAGCTGGTGATGGACCCAGTCTCTTGCCTTCTGAAATACAGCACTCAGGTGGACCTGAGTAGAATAGAAAGCCACAGTGTGATCTTCCCACAGTGTGACAGTTGGCTAGAAAGATCCCCAAGGGACAAGGCAGCTCTCCTGTTCCGCTTTGGTGCTAATTTTGTGGTGACCCAGTCAATGCTCACCCCTTCCTCCATCTTTATACATGATTGGTAATTATAATGTCCAGAGAATGTCAGTCAGGGAGGCTGTGGGGTGATTGACAATACATCTTAAGATATAGCATCCCTGTGCTACCCAAACTTCAAAATGATTCAGGATAAAATAGAGTAACACTGATGAATGGATCAAAAACATGTATATATAAAAAAAAGAGCAGCACCCTAGAACACATAAGAAGTAATACATAATAACAGATACATAGAATAAAAAACACACAACCACACACCCCACAGGAGGAAGTAATTATTCAAAAATATTGATTAGGTAAAGGGACTAAATGATGTAGGGAAAAGAATTTAAATAAAACCATACACTAAAATCAATTTCTGTTGGT
Source organism: Saccopteryx bilineata (assembly GCF_036850765.1). NCBI lineage: Eukaryota > Metazoa > Chordata > Mammalia > Chiroptera > Emballonuridae > Saccopteryx > Saccopteryx bilineata. The sequence continues at coordinate 7,081,704 of NC_089495.1, forward strand.
TTAAAAAAATTAAATTTTGTAAAAGCTACCATTAGAGAACCATTTAGTTGTTTCACAATTTTTTTCCGAAGACCAAAGAATTGACCTTTCTGTCGGGTCCTGTGGCAAACTTACTTGTAAGTTGGCTTTTCTCCTCCAGATAGTTTACTTCTTTGTATGAAATATTCTGCTACTCCAGGAATTTCATATTCTAGGCACAGTGACTGTCCTGTGGAATTATCACTGGTTGCGATTCAAAGGAATCTCTGAACGTGCCCACCAGGAAATCCAGTGCCCTTCTTGTGAGGCCGTGATGGGCAAGAGGCACAGAGACTTGTTTGGGGGGCGCTGGCCCTCCGAACACAGAGCCCAGGTCTGGTTTACATCCCACCCTCAGTCTTCTGGTGCCTTGTGGCTGTGCCTCTGTGATAAATGACACCATTTTCTCTGTCATTCTTTCTTTCTTTCTTTATTTTTTAAAATTTTTCCTAAGTTAGAAGCGTGGATGCAGAGAGACAGACTCCCTCATGTGTCTGACCAGGATCCACCCAGCAAGCTCAGTAGAGGGTGATGCTTTACCCATCTGGGGTGCTTCTCTGTTGCAACCGAAACCGTTCTAGTGCCTGAGGTGGAGGTCATGGAGCCATCCTCAGCTCCCGGGCCAACTTTGCTCCAATGGAGCTTTGGCTGCGAGAGAGGAAGAGAGAGACAGAGAGAAAGGAGAGGGGGAAGGGTGGAGAAGCGAATGAGCACACCTCCTGTGTGTCTTGGTCGGGAATCGAACCTGGGACGTCCACATGCCAGGTTGATGCTCTACCACTGAGCCAACTAGCCAGGGTGTTCTCTGTCATTCTTATAATTATGAAACACATGACTACTGCAAAGAGATGTAGGTAAAAAATAAATGAAATAAAAAATGAATAGGAAAAAACCAGTTTGATTCCATAATAATTTTGTACACATGGATAACATAAACTACATTACCAGGCCAAGAGCAAATAAAAAAGAAAGAATACATGAACAAGTATAAAAATCAAATTTTAAATAGTATTATTATTTTAAAATTTCTTAAAAATTGACAAGTAGAGCAACTTTATAAAAAAGAATGAAGACTGAACAGTATTGCCATAGAAACAACCTGTTAATATATGAAAGTATATTCGACTGCACTATTGATAAAAAGGATGACAAATGAAAACAATAATTTTTTTCACCTGTTAATTAACTGAAATTCTTTTAAAAATGACACTAAGTTGTTGAAACTCAAAGCTCTCTCAGAATGGTAGTGTGAGTACCAAAGGCCACAATCTTTCTGCAGGACATTTTTGGGACCATGGGTCAAGTCCCCTAAAAGAATAGCACATTTGACCCACAGATTTTACAAATAGAAAATTTTTAAAAGAGGTCACATTAATATTCATAGATAGATAAATATACATAGAGAAAGATAGACAGATAGGGAGGATTTTCTACTTTATATAAACATGTATTTTTAATTCTTTTCCAGAAATATTACTTTAAAAAAGAGATAGTACATAAAATAAATAAAAGAGTATAGGAGGCTTTTTAAATGAATTCTTATTGCATGTTATCTGTATTCTTCTTTCTTCTCTCCTGCAAAATAAGATTTGCTCCTCCAAATCCAGAATTTGTGACTTTTTTCTCTCCTTCCCCTCCTGCTCCTTCTCCCTCCGACTCGTACCTACCTCACACAAATACAGACAGAGTCTAAAAAGAAAGATCTTGTAGAGGTTGACTAGTTGACTCAAACTTTCTGCATAAGACCAAGCAAGCACAGGGGGAGATAAAATAGATGATCGCCTTCTGATATGCCTAATTCCAAAGCATATGCACTCACAGAAAGTCACTGAAGAAACCTTCTCGGACCATCCTTTACCTGCATGGTCCTCTGTTGTGGCCTGTGACCCACGGTGGCACTGAATCTGGGCAGCGACACCGAGGTCAGGGTGGATGAAGGAAGGAGACATACCGGGGTCAAGCGTTCCTACAGCTTTAGGAGAGTCAGGAGCCAAACTGCACTGTTCCTACTCCACCCAACAGCTTGTTCACAACCACTGACTTCAGTCAACCTCTTCCTTTACGCATTTCGTGTTGACAAAATGAGCTATGTAAAACTAACTCTTTACGGATTATATATTTTTAAATACTGTTATTCCTACATATAGGCATTTCCCCAAATAATAAGCTCACATAGATGTTTGGGTACTCAGCTGCCTTTGAACCTTGAAATTCAATTTGCAACGTTTTTACATTTGCCTAATCAAAATTTGTGTGGGTGTTTTATTTCAAAGACAACTAATTCCTTAAATGTGAGTCATTATAGAAGAGTATTCTATGATTAGAGCAATAAAAGTATCATCTGAAAGTCGAATTTAAATAACATTTAGGCTTACCTGGGATTTGTGATAGATGAAGGATGGTGTGTGTGTGTGTGTGTGTATATATATATATATGATTAACATTAGAGTCCTGTTTGACTTTTAATTTGCTTATTAATATGTTAAAATTATATATGCACGTACTCTTTGGCCTGGAGAATTTTACAGCTTTACTTTAACATTATTCCTTCCTCACCTCCAAGCTCTCATAATTTTAGACGCTAACCTTTAACCTTTTTGAACAAAGTATGCTTTGGACATACCACATTGATGGAGTCCTCTGTTCATCTTTTAGAAAGGGAGCTCTGGATTTCAGTACAGCTCTATCTGTTTATTTTCTTTTTAGTAAAGAAAGAGTAAAATATTAAATTCCAATCTGCTAGCAATGCGAGAGAACAATATAGCTAGCTCTGAGCTATGCTGTTTTCCCTCTGCTGTCTGTGCTATAGTTACATCTGATCTCACAAGCAAGTTGTATATCAAGGACCTGGTGGTGTTGCCTCCTGTGCTCATAGGGAAGGCCAGGAACACTGTGCATTGGTCGGTGACATTTTCCAGATCGTGTTGCCTTTATAAAATGCGGTAAGAATTCCCTCACAGTTAATGTTTGAAAAGTGCTGACGTGCACTGACTGTCTAAGGTTTATGAGTAAAGAGCATTCTATGTAAAAGGAAGACAATTGCTGCTACAATGGTATGAGAAATTCTTCACTGAGTAGAAATTGCAACATGCAGTTAATTTCTAACTTATTGCCATTAATATTCAGATGCTTTTGAATTTTTCTCACATCTGTCTCTTTTTTCTTTCTGTATCTTTTTATTTTATTTTTTACCATAAAAATTATTATGTTCGAAGTGCCTCTCATTCTCAGAAGATTTTCCTTGATCTTTTGATACTTGCCTGAATACGGACCTGAGACCTCTCGGGACTTGACTGCGATTTGTAAGTAAAGCTGAACTGCGGAACACTTCAGTTCTAGTTAAAAAGAGGATTGGGCATTGGAAACTACCAAAGGTTATTGAAACGACTTCTTGGGGGCTTGCTCTGGATCAAGTCCTCTTGCAAACATGAACATATTAGCTAACTTTTCCACCAGCAAACAAAAAATTAAAGACTTCAAAATCAACAACTGTGGCTTTGCTTCTTGGTCGCCTGTAGAATCTCAACATTGACTGGGGTCATGAGCTGGTATCTTTTCCTGGGAAAAACAGAGATTCCCAGTTATCTCTAGGGGGCCTTGTGATAATTCAATGAGTACCCCAGTAAGGTACGACAGCATCAGGCAGCTGTCTGATAAAAGCTCATTACACTCTGAGGCATCTTGATGTACCAACAATAGAGGCAGATAAATTTAAGGCTCAAGTCAGGAGCAAAATCCAGTTTCAATATATAGGAATTTTTATCATGTTTATGTGCAGCTCATTTAGGCTTTCAGCCAACTCTCTCAAGTGGAGTTTCAGGTATAGTTTGAATTTTCTGGTATTAATTATTCTCTGCGGATCTTGTTTAATTTTCCCTCAGTCCAGCACCCAACACTATTCAGGGACACTCTCTGCCTTGGGATACATACTTTCTTTGGTTTCAAACTGTTTCAGTCATAAGCAACTCTTTCTTGACCATTAACATTTGCCTATAAAGAAGGGGTTGCTAGGGACTGAATTGTTTCCCCCCGATTTCATATGTTGAAGCCCTAAGCCCGAATGTTGCCACATTTAAAACTAGGGTTTTTAGGAAGGTATTTGGGGTTAAATGAAGTCATAAATGTGGAGCTCTGAATCAAAACAACCTGGTGTCTTTTTATGATGAGTAAAGGGCACCAGAGATCTCGTTCCCATCATAGCACAGAAGAAAGACCGTGTGAGACTCAGTGAGGAGACAATGCCCCATCTACAAGCCAGGAAGGGGGATTTCACCAGAAACCAACCCTGCTGACACCTTGATCTTGGGCTTCCAGCCTCCAGAGCTGTGAGGAAATACAGTTTTTTCTTGTTTAAGCTCCCAGTCTGTGATGATCTGTTATGGCTGCTGAGCAGAAGAAGGCAGGGCAAAGTGGATTTAAAATGAGCTGAGTTCAGACTAGCCTTCTGACCAAAATTAGGCATATGTAGATGAGGGCAGCTTTGTTTGTCTGCAAGCTCAGAGTTTGTGGTAAAAGCAACTTGGCACAAAGGAAAAGAGAATCAGGGCTCATGAATTTGGTCCAAAACTAGCACCTGATGGCTTCCAGGGTACAGTTGGTTATAAATCCAGCCCAGAGGATGCACTGGCCCTGCTCATGTTGAGTTAGTTATACTTTAGCTTTGGTCATGGGCTGTGTAATAAGTGTAATTTTTTGAAAACCTGAATTAACATCCACAGGGGTTTCCCCATACACTCTCGTTTAAGACTTACTGAGGCTGGGGCACGTGGCATGGCAGTGAAGGACCCATTCCCTCACCTGAGGAGAGCGTGGTCACCTGCATGGTGTCAGCCATGTGCTGGTCCCCTGTCAAGAAGAGGCGCTGCAGTGCTCCGGGGTTTTGTCACCATCACAGCCACAGCTGGACCTACGGGAGATGGTGGCTTTGGCAGGAGGAAGAGTTTGTTTTCAAGGAATTCAATAAGGTGCAATATTTGAGTTCAAAAAAAAAAAAAGAATTTTCTAAGGACCTTTTAAAAAATTAAAATCTTTTCCCCCCAATATCTTGACACAACACAGATGAGATAAGGTCAGCTCTGGTGGAAGGAGTGGAGGTCTGGTGCGCAGTCTGAGACTCTGTGGCACACACACAGACTGTCCTTGGAAAGGTAGAAAGACTACTCCCCTGATGACTCTCAGGGACCTGTGTCATCATAGGGGCACTGCCACCCCCACTGCCTGTCTCGGGATAAACCTTTAAGGAGGATAGGGCGACAGGCACTTGCTTTGTACAAGAAACTTCTCTAACTTCTAGAAAGCCCTTTCCGCTCTAACTGAAGTTCCGGGCATTATCCCAGATGCAGAAAAGAGGCTGGGGTGCTCAGGAGCACCCTGCCTTCCCCCCCCCCCCAGTCCGTCGTCAGCCCGTGGACACTCCTGCTGGCCCAGAGCACCGGGCACGGGCAAGCCCGCCCCCTGGGTGAAGGGAGACTTCTCCCCCATTCCTAGTGCCCTTCTGGGTGAATCATGACCCCCACCCGCACACGGAAGAGAGAACAGAGCTTGTCATTCTCTCACACGCAGGCCCAACCAGTCACATAACTTGTTCGAGAAGAAAAAAAGTCACAGTGAAATTCTCCCACGATCGATCGGAGCGTGCATAGGGAGTCATCTGCCTTCACCGCAGAGATGAGGGGATGCTTTGTTTGCCCGTGACCTTCCCAAGAGCAACTGACCACCGCGTGAGTGATGGCGGCAGACAGATGTGGCATTCAGAGTGTCCGTGTGCACTAGTGCAGACTGACGTCACTGCGAGCCCAGTGCCCTCCTGAGTCCTCAGGCTCTCTCCACTGACATTTTCAAATAGCTGTCATGACATTTGTCTCATTTCCTTAGTGACTGCCATCATCCACTCCAGGGCCTCTCAACAGATAATACAGTCTTGCCTTTGTCATGCTTGCTCACTGACTTCAGACACTCTTCCTGTCCATGTTCAGAACTGACTGCCCCTTCCCGTCCCTGTCCCAACAGCTCAGGGGACATCTTCCTTGATTCCTTAAAATCCTACTGTGCACGCTTTTTCTCCCGTTTCCCTCTCCGAACTATTTTTGCTTCTTTTTTTCCCTTGTTCTTCCTCTCACTTTTCCTTCATGTCCTTCCTCCCTTTCCTCCCCTTTCCCTCGTATTAACCATTCCAAATAGGAGTCTGTGATCCCTTATCTACTGTGTGTCTTACGGGGGACAGGAGCATCATACACAGTGTCGCAATGAAGAGACGTGATCTTAACACGGGTGTGGGAGTGGGAAGAAGTGGACATGTGTGAGCGACACCCCCAGGTCTGTCTGCTTCCTGTGACCATGTCCTCTTGTCCCCTTGAGCTGACTGCACACATATCTTGGGGCAGAGATGTCGGGCGTGTGGGTAGGAGAGAAAGAATCAGCGGTTACAGGTCACTGCTTGATATTCGGAAGAGGTAACGATTGTAAAAAGGAGCGCACCTTGAAATAAATCTTTGTCAGAGAAAGGAGACAGGAGGTCTGAAGAACGAGGCATGTTAGAGGACTCGGTCCTCACACAGACACGTGGGCTCCGTGACATCTCCACGGCGAGTATCTGAAGATTTGACACTGGCACTGAAGAAAAGGGTTTGTTGATTTTTTTTTTTCTCTTTTAAACTGAATGACCATGTCAGGGACTAGTTGCATTTGTAATAATATTCTCGAAAAAGAATTCCACTTCATAAAATAAAATAAATAAGTACATTTGAAATCCAGGAAAATGGACTTATACAAAGATCAAGAAAATGTGCGGCGGCCTCACAACAATGGGAATAAAAAATGCCACAACTTGAACAACACACAATACTGTGATCGTTGTCCTACAAAGGATCGTGCAATGAATACACACGAGGATTTGTTTCTCCTTTGAAAAGCATGTATCCATTGTATCGTTAAAAGGTAAGTCTTTCTGATGAAGACAATTTTGAAGTCCCTTATCCAGGTACTCGTTATTTGTGAATGTAAGATCAGCCATTAATGGCGTCTCACAACCCTTTCTATGAAATCAGGAGTCGCTGCCATGTCTGTGTGGGGAGTCATGTCTCATCAAATACGACACGCCGTCGGCCCAGGTGGGCAGGGTCATGGGCAGCATCCAGCATCGGAACCCCTGTCCTCAGACCACATAGACACCGGGCCGATGCCTGACCCAGTCCTGGCCTCGGAGGCTCACAGCACCCACTCAAGCTCTGCCCTGATGGCCTTGTCCGAAGAAACGCGGTGTGCGCGCACCTGACAGGGGTCTGGGAGCCGGGCACCGAGTCTTCACCTTTTTTTTTCTGCATGACAGCTGCTTGGTGTTATTTCTTCGCAAGATATTTCTTTCTTTGAACAGTTGAGAGAAATTTTCCAAAGTCTCCAGGTGTGACTCCTCGGCTACGGTTGCTATCTAAATTAGCTAGAATCTGAGACGTAGAATGATAGTGTATAAGTGAGATATTTTACTTACGTTTTTAGAAGATTAATATCTCTTCTTAACGGGGTGACTGACCTTTAGAAGGAAGTTCTTAAACCTGTACCGTGTTTTCCTTTTCTGTTCCCCTCCGCACGTCGTCCGGTGCACACTGTGTAGCCTGAGACAAGGGGCTTCGTAAACGATTTTAACTCAACGCCCTGCCTTCAGAGACGAAGGTGAGACTCAGCAGAGGAGTCAGGGTTGGGAACCGAGTTTCTCCTTCCCAGCCCAGGGTTCCCTCCCACGCCCTGTGCCTGGCCGACCCCAGCGCTGCGTTGTTAGCTCTGGAATGAAGAAGAAAGAACCTGTGTGTGAAGCTTTGACTTTATAAAGATTTTCAAACGACCAAGCTGCACGTCCACAAGTTAACTGAGCGTTATTATTCCTTTCTTTAAAAAAAAAAAAAAAATCCAATATATAAAAAATTCAAGAACAGATAAACCTGCAATTACTTTATAAGGTTAAGGATCACTGACTTCCTCGAACAGTTTTCTGGGCGTACCAGATATATTGCTTTGGATACAATAAATGGATTGATTCAGAACTTTCTAGACTTCTTCTAAATCAAAATCAGACACATCAACACTCTCTCCGCTACCGTGGCAAAGTGATTTACTATTTTGATGTCATTCTTCTCTTCAGTTCAAAAGATAAAGTCCCTGAACAGCAGCCTTTGAAACACCCCTGGCTCCCAGGGGCCGCACAGGAAGGTAGGCACCGTGGGGGCCCATGGGCCTTGTTCAGCTCTCTGCCCCAGCAGTGTCCTGGCCCACAGGCCTTGTTCAGCGCTCTGCCCCCAGCAGGGTCCTGGTAGGCGAACACGGAAACTTCATCATGGAAAGTTTCATGACCGTTTGCAATGCACTAAAACAACCGCTGAGCCCTCAGCTGTTTGTTGTGTCTGCTTCCCTTGTCTTAACCACGGCGTAACATTCCTCCCGAGCGAGCTGTTATTCCGCAGAAAGACCAGAGCGTGCGGCCCTGCCTCCTTGCCTTGGAGGGCGCACTCTGGGTGTGCAGGGAGCACCATCTCAGGCTCACCACTCAGGCCTCTGTTTGCAGTGCGTGCGGATATGGAGATCAAGGTTAGTTTTAGAAATTCTAATACCGGAGTCTGTTTCATCCAGTCAGTGAGCCAATGTCAAAACCCCTTTCCCCCCCAAAATTAAAAAAATTAAAAAAAGAAATTCTGGAAGCTAGTTATTCAACAGCTCACCAAAATATTTGTTTTTACTTCCTTGAGTCTTTTCAACTGAATGAAGAGCATTAGGTTTCTAGACATAAACTTCTGGTTCCATACTTTCCAGGGCCCCATTCTAGCCACTGGTGCTGCAGCTTTCCAGGGCCCCACGCTAGCCCCTGGTGCTACAGCTTTCCAGGGCCCCACGCTAGCCCCTGGTGCTACAGCTTTCCAGGGCCCCACGCTAGCCCCTGGTGCTGCCGGCTTTCCAGGGTCCCACGCTAGCCCCTGGTGCTACGGCTTTCCAGGGCCCCACGCTAGCCCCTGGTGCTGCCGGCTTTCCAGGGTCCCACGCTAGCCCCTGGTGCTACGGCTTTCCAGGGTCCCACGCTAGCCCCTGGTGCTGCCGGCTTTCCAGGGCCCCACGCTAGCCCCTGGTGCTACGGCTTTCCAGGGCCCCACGCTAGCCCCTGGTGCTGCAGCTTTCCAGGGCCCCACGCTAGCCCCTGGTGCTGCCGGCTTTCCAGGGCCCCACGCTAGCCCCTGGTGCTACAGCTTTCCAGGGCCCCACGCTAGCCACTGGTGCTGCCGGCTTTCCAGGGCCCCACGCTAGCCACTGGTGCTGCCAGCTCCCGGCTATGCCTCCTCTCTGCCCGCAGACCCTCTGGGTAGGAACCTGCAGGTTCGTGGAGAGGTCATGGGCCTCTTCCTGGGCACTTTAGCTCGGTCCATGGTACTTTGGCTCTCTGCTGAATCACTCTTGCTAATATTCTGCATAATTGTTTAGCTTTATTTCCAGTCCATCTTTTTTTTTTTTTTTTCTTCCATTTTTCTGAAGATGGGAACAGGGAGAGACAGTCAGACAGACTCCCGCATGCGCCCAACCGGGATCCACCCAGCACGCCCACCAGGGGCGACGCTCTGCCCACCAGGGGGCGATGCTCTGCCCATCCTGGGCGTCGCCATGTTGCGACCAGAGCCACTCTAGCACCTGAGACAGAGGCCACAGAGCCATCCCCAGCGCCCGGGCCATCTTTGCTCCAATGGAGCCTTGGCTGCGGGAGGGGAACAGAGAGACAGAGAGGAAAGCGTGGCGGAGGGGTGGAGAAGCAAATGGGCACTTCTCCTGTGTGCCCTGGCCGGGAATTGAACCCCTGTCCTCCGCATGCTAGGCCGACGCTCTACCGCTGAGCCAACCAGCCAGGGCCCAGTCCATCTTTTAACTGCACGAAATTTCGATTATTACCACAGAACTAGGTGAGAAGCTGACACTCCCCGTAACACTGTCTCCAAGTGTCTGGCAATGTTTCATCTTTGTCCGTGTTACTTTTGCTTTGGACCAAAATGATTACATCTGCAGGGACAGATTAAATGCCTTTTTTTTTTTTTTTTCTTTTTCTGGCTTGCTTCACGTTTTAATATTTGTCTTAGTGATTTTTTTGGCTTACCCATATCTTCTGAGAAACTCATTGTCAACACCTAGTTTGGATTAGTTTTCTGCTGGTAACTTAGAACAGTTGTTGTATCAGATTCTCATATTCCTTACATGACTTTAAAGGCTGTTTTGACACAGAATTTTTTTCTCCTCTAGGTTAACTAAAAAAAAAATAAATAATGTATTGATATTTAAAAATGTATCAAAACTAAACATGATTGGCCAGATCCTGAGGGATATTGTACCCAGTTCATAGTCACTGCTCCCGGTGCACTGAATAGCTCAGTCACAGGACGGGCTGCAGAGCTGGTCTTATAAGATAGTATGCTCTATCTATACTGGGTGATTTCGTGATTGTTTTAAAAGTATCATGTGCTAAAATGTTTATCACCATTAGATATATTGATATTAATTTAAATGAAATGCAATAGCCACTGTTACCCCTGTGAGACTCTCTTTTCTAGGTCCAGGCATTTTCCCAGCCATCGCAGTCTGACACCTGGTTAGAGAAAGGGAAGGAAGGGAGAGGAGAGGAAGGTCCCCAGGACCCCACCGTGCTGACAGTGTGAGCTGGCGAGAGTCTGAACCGAGCCGCGCATAATACGATTCTCATTTTATTTTAAACATATTTTGCATGATATAAAAATATTGATCACAGTGAGCTTTACCAAGAATTGTTATTGCTATAAGAATGAATGCGGGAACAATATATTTAGTGGAAATAAATTATATAGTCATTATTTTTTTTTCTTTCTTTTTTAAATCACAACAGAAAAACCTCGGCTGGTTTGGTCCCTGGCAGGAAAACAGTCTTTCTTTACAAGAGGTCGTTTGCAGATGAGCGTGAGCCCGTTTCTGTGATGTGAGCCCTGTGGCTCAGGAAACACCTGATTTTTGTCTGAGTGACCACAGTCCCACAAAGGTCTCTCTGTCCACAGACAGTTCTAAAGGGACAGCGTGGTCTGCTACGGCAGAAACGTGACGAACTGGAGAACAGTCCCATCTCAGTTCATGTGTGGCCTTTTCCAGTACGAAGGGACACAGCGACACACCTCTTCACTAAATGCCAGTCCGTGGTCACAATGTTTTGGTCGATTTGTACACGGCCGTCTGTAACAACTAGAGGAGAGAAAAAGACACAATTTTGTTCAAGACCAAGGCGAGGAATGCATTAGGCTACAAACACATTTTTGTGTTGTTCTAAGCTTTCAACGAGAACCGAGTTACTCGTGTTGTCATGAAACCGTTCTTAGGTCTATAGGTTTCTAAATTGTTCAGGTTTGTGTGCACCGTCACAGGGTTTAAGAGGAGTGGAAAACGACCCCCGAGTGCCTCGGTCGCTGATGTAACAAACGGGAGAATGAGATGTTGTCAGCATCCGGGCTTTGGAAGTGTCCTCTGCTTCACAGATGACGTGGGAATGCTGGAAGTGACTATTTAAGGTCTGCTCACTTAGTGTGACCGCACAAACATGGCCGGATACACTCAAGTCCGAGACTCGCACGGAACGCAGTCATTCCTGTGGGTCTCAGGGGCGACCCCACTTTCACTCCCCTGTCTTCTGGGCTCCACCTGCATAGGGAGGGACCCTCTTGGGGGGCCCTCTCCTCCTCCCTCAGACTTCCAGTGTCTAGTAGTGGTGAAAAAATAAACGATCAAGCAACCAATGGATCCAAAGCCCTGCTGCTCTGATGAACGGGGGCTGCCTTGGGAGAGGATTTTCTTTTATTCTTTCTTTTTTTTTTTTTTTTTTTTTTTAGTGTAGGTTGCTTCACACGTGGGGATGGGAATGGGTGTGCAGGGAAAACGCCTGTGACCTGACAGGTTGCTTCACATGTGGGGATGGGAATGGGTGTGCAGGGAAAACTGCACACCTGTGACCTGACAGGTTGCTTCACATGTGGGGACTGGAATGGGTGTGCAGGGAAAACGCCTGTGACCTGACAGGTTGCTTCACATGTGGGGACGGGAATGGGTGTGCAGGGAAAACCGCACGCCTGTGACCTGACAGGGAGATTTTAAGTGAACAGAAGAACTACGAACGCGATTTTATCATTTCATTTCGTGTGCTTTAGAAAACACATCTAGTTACAAGTCCTATTTTTTAAATTTCTAAATACAAATGCACTATTGTAAGACCACTGTTATTCCTTAATTAAAAAGATACAATTCTCATTGAGCCATGAAAATTGCTAATTGAGGCTGTGGACCAAAGACTATATATTCTGCCCACGGCACTTTTGGAATAAATATTAAGAGAAAATGAGTATAAATATTTTCAACTTATAAATTATTATGTTTTGCTTTAGTGTACACATGAAACCTGGAATTATACACTTAGAGAAATGAATATAGGGACAGTTTCAGTAAACATAAAACATTTCTGAAACATTGTATAGTAGTAGGAGAAATACAATGATAGAAATCTTTTCTACTAAGTTAGTATAAAAGTTCTGGAGAAAAATATTAATGGTTAGACTATGTAAACAGAGTTTTTCATGCGTTGCAATGTGATAACTAGTTTCAGTCAGAAAGTTCAATACACAAAATGGTTTAATAAGATTTAATATCTATAGTTTGCATTTTTGAAATACCTTGTTAATTGGAGTAGGGATATGCAAGTAAAACTGCAATATAGTTATTGCTTAAAATATTCTAACGAGCAAGAAAGGCTTCCTAGGAGGCATTCTGAAACAATAATGAAAAAAATGTCATCCATGATATGTGCAGATTCATTGAAATCTCCTTATGCAGCAGCTATGATGCGAGTATAGACGGACCCTTGGAAATATAAATTGAGAGCCCAGAAACTTTTGAGAATCATGCAGATGGGCACCTTATTTACTGAGGAAGAGAGTAATAAGGAGCATTAGTGTGGACAGGAAATTGTGCACCAAGGAAACGCCCGTTCTGGGTCACCGTCCTTACAGGGGGTGGAAGGAAGGAGCAGAGGCCAGTGGGGGCGAGATGGAGAGACACGTCGCTTGACGCTGGGAACAGACAATGTTGTGTCAGCCAATGAAAGAGGAGAGTGTGAGGGAGAAAGCTACGGAAAGGACAGCTTACATAACGACCAAACTGTCCATTGTGCTTGCCAATTAAGTCTACTGATAGGTAAACAGAAGTCCTTCATGGAATTCTAGGGCATCAAACCCATTAGAGTTGGTTGAAAAATTAAGAGATGGAAGAAGTGAACACCTGGTTTCCAGAGGGGCAGCAGGTGGGGGTCAAAGATGTGGGGAGGGCAAGAGACTAGACCTTGGGCGATGGGCATACGATGCAATGCACAGACGATGCACGACAATGTCGTGCACTTGGAGTTTAAATAATCTTACCAATGTCATCCCAGTAAATTTCATAATTTTTTTTTTTTTTTTTTAAAGAAAGAGGCCCAGCCTCGGAGCAACCTTGGGAAGAAGGACAGACTTGGTTGCTAAGGTCTCTGCGGCATGACAGGGAGACGCCGATAAGATAGCAGACGTAGGAACTGTTGTCATTGAGGGAAAGGGCAGCAGCGTTAAGGTGTCCAGGTCAGGGGGAGAGAGGCGTGAGTGGCGGAGCGCGCTGTTGGAGGGAGGTGGCGGGTTAAGGTGTCCAGGTCAGGGGGAGAGAGGTGTGAGTGGTGGAGCGCTGTTGGAGGGAGGTGGCGGGTTACGGTGTCCAGGTCAGGGAGAGAGAGGCGTGAGTGGCGGAGCGCTGTTGGAGGGAGGTGGCAGGTTAAGGTGTCCAGGTCAGGGGAGAGAGAGGTGTGAGTGGTGGAGCGCTGTTGGAGGGAGGTGGCGGGTTACGGTGTCCAAGTCAGGGGAGAGAGAGGTGTGAGTGGTGGAGCGCTGTTGGAGGGAGGTGGGAGGTTAAGGTGTCCGGGTCAGGGAGAGAGGCGTGAGTGGCAGGCGCTGTTGGAGGGAGGTGGCAGGTTAAGGTGTCCAGGTCAGGGGAGAGAGAGGTGTGAGTGGTGGAGCGCTGTTGGAGGGAGGTGGCGGGTTACGGTGTCCAGGTCAGGGAGAGAGAGGCGTGAGTGGCGGAGCGCTGTTGGAGGGAGGTGGGAGGTTAAGGTGTCCGGGTCAGGGAGAGAGGCGTGAGTGGCAGGCGCTGTTGGAGGGAGGTGGCAGGTTAAGGTGTCCAGGTCAGGGGGAGAGAGGCATGAGTGGCAGGCGCTGTTGGAGGGAGGTGGCGGGTTAAGGTGTCCAGGTCAGGGGGAGAGAGGTGTGAGTGGTGGAGCGCTGTTGGAGGGAGGTGGGAGGTTAAGGTGTCCGGGTCAGGGAGAGAGGCGTGAGTGGCAGGCGCTGTTGGAGGGAGGTGGCGGGTTACGGTGTCCAGGTCAGGGGAGAGAGAGGTGTGAGTGGTGGAGCGCTGTTGGAGGGAGGTGGGAGGTTAAGGTGTCCGGGTCAGGGAGAGAGGCGTGAGTGGCAGGCGCTGTTGGAGGGAGGTGGCAGGTTAAGGTGTCCAGGTCAGGGGGAGAGAGGCATGAGTGGCAGGCGCTGTTGGAGGGAGGTGGCGGGTTAAGGTGTCCAGGTCAGGGGGAGAGAGGTGTGAGTGGTGGAGCGCTGTTGGAGGGAGGTGGCAGGTTAAGGTGTCCGGGTCAGGGGGAGAGAGGCGTGAGTGGCGGAGCGCTGTTGGAGGGAGGTGGCGGGTTAAGGTGTCCAGGTCAGGGGGAGAGAGGCGTGAGTGGCAGGCGCTGTTGGAGGGAGGTGGGAGGTTAAGGTGTCCAGGTCAGGGGGAGAGAGGCGTGAGTGGCGGAGCGCTGTTGGAGGGAGGTGGCGGGTTAAGGTGTCCAGGTCAGGGGGAGAGAGGCGTGAGTGGCAGGCGCTGTTGGAGGGAGGTGGGAGGTTAAGGTGTCCAGGTCAGGGGGAGAGAGGCGTGAGTGGCAGGCGCTGTTGGAGGGAGGTGGCAGGTTAAGGTGTCCAGGTCAGGGGGAGAGAGGTGTGAGTGGTGGAGCGCTGTTGGAGGGAGGTGGGAGGTTAAGGTGTCCAGGTCAGGGGGAGAGAGGCGTGAGTGGCAGGCGCTGTTGGAGGGAGGTGGCAGGTTACGGTGTCCAGGTCAGGGGGAGAGAGGCGTGAGTGGCAGGTGCTGTTGGAGGGAGGTGGTGGGGTTAAGGTGTCCAGGTCAGGGGGAGAGAGGCGTGAGTGGTGGAGCGCTGTTGGAGGGAGGTGGGAGGTTAAGGTGTCCAGGTCAGGGGGAGAGAGGTGTGAGTGGTGGAGCGCTGTTGGAGGGAGGTGGTGGGGTTAAGGTGTCCAGGTCAGGGGGAGAGAGGCGTGAGTGGCGGAGCGCTGTTGGAGGGAGGTGGCAGGTTAAGGTGTCCAGGTCAGGGGGAGAGAGGCGTGAGTGGCGGTGGAGCGCTGTTGGAAGGAGGTGGGAGGAGATGTCAGAAGGGGACCTGGCTTCGCCAGTCAACCACACCTTATTCTCAGGGCACAGAGGGAGACGTTCGGACTCACATGGAAAGGGTTTGAGTTCAACAGCCTCGTTTTTATTCCTTGGCTGAAGAAGGGAACGCCACCCTTGACAGCATATTGATGTATTTCTCTAATTACATGAGTGCTTTGCTGAGATGTTTTTATGTCTAAAAGACACACCTCTAGAGCAAGGAGCGCTGGCTTATCCTTCCTAAACATTGTGCAAACGTTTCTGCACTTAGAACACTTGTCCTGACTCCACCTGATGGAACCGTCACCTTGCTGGGGACACCGTGCACTGTGCTGCCTGGCCGCGTTTTCAAAATGCTCCCCGGTGACTGTCCTATGCCTCTGTCCTCCAACTCATGTTGAGAGCCACTGCATTTGCCTCTGGGACAAGGACTCAGAGTGTATCTGAGCTTGGAACTGACTTGGGGTCCTAAGGTCCCATTCTTGCCTTTCGGGAGCAAACACAGACTCATGAAAGTTTGGCACTGGTCAAAAAACTATCAGAATCCATCTCCCAGAACTTACTGGTTTCATGCTAAGAACAAAGCAGCTGCTTTTTGGGGTTTTTTGTTTGTTTGTTTTGGATTTTCGTTTTTTTTTTTTTTTTTTTTGGTTGAGAAAATAGCTTTTATTTCAGAATATACTGTCCAGGAAGAGAAATAAACATGGTTTCTGAAACTTGCTTACCTGCATGTTTGATGGTGAAATTTCTTTCCTTTTAAGAAGCATTTCTGTGAGCTTTCTGTACATTCACAGGTGCACTTCACAGGGTTGAGGGGCAGGCTCCTGGGGCAGGTCCTTCTGCACACGCACTGGCACGTGTTCCCGTCAAATTCTCTGTGGGGCCCACAGGCGCTGGGGAAAGGTCTGTTCTTACAGACACACTGGCACGAGTCTCTGTCCAGTTCCCTGTGGGGGCCGCAGCTGGACGGCCGGAGCCCTCCTCTGCAGACACACTGACAGGTCTCCTCGTCCAGTTCCTTGTGGGGACCGCAGACATCATAGAATCCATCCGCCGCGTCTACACGAGCAGAGGCGGGACATGGTTACTGTATGGTACCCAGGGCCGGGGCGCTGGGATGCCTTACAGGTGACACACACACACACACACACACACACGTTCTTTTACAAAGGAGTTCAATATACTACCAGTATGAGGCAAAAAAAAAAAGCCCAATTGTGGGGTGACTTAATTACTGCCTGTTCATCACAATAGAGGCCCTTGGCATTTAGTTTTGTCTTTTTTTTAAACATCATTCTGCTTACCGTCTTCAGCATTAGAGGCAAAAACTAAGTCCTGCTGAGCGAGGCACCGGCAGATGCGGTGATTCCACGTGTAATTTGTGGGGCAAGTCTTGTTGTCAGCGTGGCACCTTGGGGAGACACAGACGGGCGAAGCATTAGTATAACTGGCACGCAGAAGGGATCATCTCTTTTCTTACCTGTGTATCACAACATCAATACATCCTTGTAAAAAAAAACAAAAAAACAAAAACGGCGCTCTTAAATGACATAAGAATATACGAAATGAAATGCGCAAGTTCCCGCCCAAACTACCTCCCACCACAGACGTGCTGTTACCATTAAATTCTAATCCCAGAGGGGACTGCTATTAGTGATATGCTCTTATAAATTCTCCAGAATCGACCGTTTTAAGGCAAATATGTTGATGTGTATAATCACAGTGTTCTAGTTTGTGCAAACATGAGATAAAGCCTTTTGCTTTGAAATCTCATTTTCCACTAAACGATACGTCATGTACATTGTTCCATGTCATCTCATCAATTTCTGCTCCATTATTTGGTGTGGCTGCACAGCAGTTCATCAAATGAGTATATTATTATCTGTTTTGCCAGTCTCCTCTTGCTAGCTATTGAAGTTACTTCTAAAGGAAGCATTCTTATACATGTATCCTTACTCACTTTTCTTATGAAACACAGATGCCAATAACTGTCAAGGATCCATGCACACAAAATTCCTACCCTATACTCTACCAGAAAAATACCAAAGACCATGGTTTTCACTGTTCTAGCCCTTCCCTCCTTCTCTGCTTCCCTCTTTCTCACCTACCTTCCTTCCTCCCTCCCTCCCTCTCTCCCTCCCTCCTTTCCCTGCATTTCCCTTATTTGTTTTAGTAAAAATTTAATAGCATGCACTTCTTTTTCTTAGCTTTGGATTTGTGGTTTTAGTGTTACTTTTTGCAAATAAAAGAATGTATGTATGTATATGTATATATTTTATCTCATTCTGTTACACAGGCGATATCATGTCATATGCTATCCTAAACATTGATTTTTCAATATTTCCTAGAAAACAATATTTCCTAGAAAACAATACACCTTCATAATCATTTTAGGTAGTCCTAAGAACAGGTGTCTTATTCATTGCATATTTCTGTCATTATTTTCTTGGCTAATCACAAACCTGTATCAATCCACATGAAACTTAGTATTTAAAGATTTCCCCAAACAATATCATTGCTTTGTAAACTCCTTATCTAAAACTTTAGTACTCCTCTATAAGGTAAGAAAGTTATGTTTACTGATAGAATAGCAATGGAATTAATTCTGGCTGAATAAAACTCTTACCAGTCTTCAATAAATGCAAATAAATAGATTGTGGTTGTGCTGCCACAGTGTTGACGATGATGTGAGTAACACTCTCCCATGTTGACTCAACACTGCAGTGCTCAGGTAGAGAGCTGTCTTTCATGCTGTCAGTATCTGATTTATTTTGTCATTACCTCAGCTAACGCTTTCCTAGCTGTTAGTTATAACCCTGCAATGGATCACAAAATCAATTATACGAGTTGGAAAATGCGTTTTCTAAATGTAAAAGAATGGCAAATGTCCCTGGACGGTTGGCTCAGTGGTAGAGCATTGGCCTGGTATGTGGAAGTTCCAGTTTGATTCCTCATCAGGGCACAGAGGAGAGGTGACACTCTCCCCCACCTTCTTTCTCTCTTTCTCTTCCCTTCCTGCAGCCATGGCTTGATTGTGCTTCAGTTTCAAACGTACCCCCAACTGTTCAGCCCAAGTCGGTATGAAAGCAAAACGCTTTCTCAGTGTGTAGTCAGGACAAAATATAGTCTTTCTCTCTAATATTTCAACAGCTTCAAAAATATCAATTCGAAAGTATGGATTGTGTATAGAAACAAATGTAGAGATAACTGTAGGAATATATTTCTGGAAGCAAGGTATCTAGTTTTATAGAATTGAGTGGTGAGTTCATACAATCTGGTTATATTACCTAGTTTTATAGAATTGAAAATTTTATATAATCTGTATATACTAACTCTTTAGTTTTTGCACCTTCATGTTGAATAAAAAAATATAACTTCAGAATAGCATTCAATTATGTTATATCTCAAACCCTGTGCTCAATTAAATTTTACATTGCTAATCATAGTTCACTCAAAGTAAACTAAGCATTTTAATTTCTAATATTCTTAACACTTAAATTTCTAGAAAAACATGACTTCAGAAGCTGCTCAAAACAAGGAACTATTAGTTATCAATGTTAACACATATTTCAGAGTTGAAATGTGAAATCCTGCTATATACCATTTAATTAAAGAAACATATATTGGGATGAAATACATTTTCATAATTGCCTAGTGAAGTCCCCTGCTGTAAAGTGAGTAGCAAGTTCTTAGTATTTAAAGCTTCTCATGTGAAAAATTAGGAGACAAAATTTTCAAACTATGTCATTTTAGAATGGAAAAAGTTTTCATAGTGGATAGAAGATTTAGCACAATAATATCCCACTTATCTTAATCTCCAAAGCCTTTGAATCTTATTGAAAATTCAAGTTATAAATATTAATGTGTAAACATATTATAAATGTTTACAAATTAGTTATTTTGTATAGTGTATTTATAAAACATTGACTCAAAGACACATTTTATCTGCAAAGCAGCTTGTCCAATTACTGGTAAAGTTGATGTAAGTTGAGAATATGAATTAGTTGACTTTCCTACTTCCCCTTCCCATACATAAACTCACAACGGAACTATAATCTTGCTTATTGTTTGTACGAAGGATGAAGATGCTTTCCTAAGAATCATTTAATTATTTCCAAACTTCACTTGCTGGTTTGATGGTTACTATTTTTTCCCACTTAAAATCAGAGGACAAAAATGTTAAGGATACACGTATTTGCTAGAGAACAATGGATTTAATAATAAAAATCAATCTTATCTTGCCATTTGCTTCCTCTTTGAAATTTAAAAAAACTACAATAATATGCACCAAATATGCTCCATTAGAATAAATTGTACATGTTGAGTATTGATTACTACCTCTTGTACTTTGAACACTTTAGTGGGCTTTTTGTGAATACTAATTTCTTGACTCTTCTATCTTCTGTGCCTTTTTGTACTGGAGTAGTTATATGCTTGGAAATTCCCTGAGTCCCAAAATACATATTTAAGGAACAAAGACATACTACTACCTTATGTTTGGCATTAGTAAGAACTGAGCTAAAATGTTATCTTTTTTCCCCCCAAGAACTATAATCTTTGTTATGTACTTCTAATTGAAAAAAAAAAGTTAACTGCATCTTGATTTATAATAAACTATTGTTGATCTACTTTACTAAATATCTTACAGGTCATTCCAAATGAATGCTAACATTAATTGAATGCAAATTCAACTTGTAGCACTCAATGACTTTTTAAAAAATCAAATTCATTCTTGGGAGATGAACTGTGTTATTCATCAATCACTCTCATTGGCAGGCAGCTCTTCTAATAAGGTATCTTCTCAACAACCGAACAGATGAAAATTCCACTGACCATGTAGCACATATGGTCCACGGTTTAGTTCCTCAAACAGCTGCCCAACTCTAAGTCTTGTCAAATGTGGAACAAGATCCAGAATCATTTGTTTGAAGGCATGTACTACAAACTCTCTACACGTCTCACAGAGTCTGCCTAGCCTTCAATGGGGCATCCAGCAAGATGCTCTGTATTCTATTATGAAAGCAAATGAGGGAGCTCTGACCACTTCAATAATTTTTTGATAAAAATAGAATCCTGAGTTCCTAAGTGCCAATGGTTGATGTCATCGGAGCCACTCTGATTAGCATTTCTCAATCCTGTAATTATACTATGGAAGAATATCAGTGCAGACCCTTTTTGCTCAAGATTGCTGTCACAATAACAGCAGGAAGAGCAATTATATTCTTTCATTATTGGAGCCACTGAGCCTTAGGAAAAATGTTTCAACAGTGTGATTCCAAAAGTTTTTGAATTGTGTTCACATTGAGTTCATCATGTATGGCCCTTGAAGACGCTTGACTAGTCATACAGGTGTTGATTTGCTTACATTTTTGCAAGAGTGGTTCACATGGAATGAAAAGTGACTAAGTAAAAGTGGTTTTTGTAGCCACTGTTACTAAGTAACATTTTGATACCATACATAAAAGCCAGAATTATATTCATTTTAAGGTTCTATATAAAGTATCTACAATAAAAGAAACATATTTAACAGAGATATATCTAAATTAAATGAATACATTTGTCTTCTCTTATATTAATTTCTATTGATGTTACATTAATTTGTGCTGTCTATTTATGTTACTGTTTGCTTACTTTCCATGAGTCTTCTGAGGGTAGAAACAGTAGATGAGCTGGGGTTAGATATGGGATTGGGATAGGAAAGGAACAGACGGAAAATTAGCACCGATACAAATTCCATGGTTTAAACAATTTTCCAGACTTACTCATTTAAAGGCTAATACAATAGTTTAATTAATAAGAAAAGTGGGCTTCTAAATCGAATCTTTCACTTTTTGTGCGAATATCCGTGATTGTTTTAAAGCATCACTTTGCTCAAGCTCAGCCGCATCTGAGATGGGGCTCTAAAGCCTGGAGCCATGTGTTTGGTCACGAATTGGCCAGCCGGGTCCAGGACCGCGTGTTTCTGAGTGGGATGCCCCAGGATGAACGCAGCAGCTGGGAGAGTAGGTAGACTAGAAGTCTCTGTTGTCCCTTTTTATAGTTACTTATTGTGAATTTGCCTGCTTGCATATACAAGGCTGAGAAAGTATGGGAAGTTGAAAAGAGGGGTATTTAGCAGTGACTGTATTTATCAGCTTGTCAGTTTCTATTTCTGTATTTATTTCAAGCTAACAGGATTAGAACAGAGAGTCGATTAAAGGTAAGTAATCCAGAATTCAGTACAAGGTCCTTTAACAATAGATCCTGGTCTCATTATCTTGTCATAGCCACACTCCAGTAAGAGGAAAACAGAAACA
Source organism: Saccopteryx bilineata (assembly GCF_036850765.1). Lineage (NCBI taxonomy): Eukaryota > Metazoa > Chordata > Mammalia > Chiroptera > Emballonuridae > Saccopteryx > Saccopteryx bilineata. Next base: position 7,103,489 of record NC_089495.1, read on the forward strand.
AAAATACAAAACTATGGCAGAAAATGATCTGACCCCACAAGGCCTGGTTGGTTGGTGGGGTTCGAGAAATGGGAGGTAGGGACTGTGAATTACCCTGTATGACACTGGAATAGTACAGGTTTTTTGTTTGTTTGTTTCTTTTTTTTTATGACAGAGATAGAGACAGAGAGAGGGACAGATAGGGACAGACAGAAAGGGAGAGAGATAAGAAGCATCAATTACAAGTTGCAGCACCTTAATTGTTCATTAATTGTTTTCTCATATGTGCCTTGGCCTGGTGGCTATAGCAGAGCAAGTGACCCTTTGCTCAAGCCAGCGATCTTGGGCTTCAAGCCAGCGACCTTTGGGCACAAGCCAGCAACTATGGGGTCATGTCTACAATCCCGTGCTCAACCCGCGACCTTGGGGTTTTGAAGCTGGGTCCTCTGAGTCCCAGTCCGATGCTCTATCCACTGCGCCACCATCTGGTCAGGCTGTAACAGTTCATTGTGTTACACATTTGTCAAAGTCAATGAAATGTACAATAAAAAGATCCTAATGTAAAATAAAAATATTCATTAGTAATGAGTCAATACTGGCTCCTCCATTGTAACAAACGTATCACCCTAATGTAAGATGTTAGATTAGGGCCACCAGTGGGTACGTGGGAACTCTGTAATTTCTGCTGTTTTTCTGTTAAACTAAAACTGTCAAGACATTAGTTAAGAATTTTTACAAAATGACTGGTAGATCTGATCTATATATAGATATATATTAAAAATAAAAATCACCTGCCCTGTGGTGGCACAGTGGATAAAACGTCGACCTGGAAATGCTGAGGTCACCGGTTTGAAACCCTGAGCTTGCCTAGTCAAGGCACATATGGGAGTTGATGCTTCCAGCTCCTCCCCACCTTCTCTCTCTGTCTCTCTCTCCTCTCTCTCTCCCTCTCTGTCTCTCTCTCTCCCTTTCTCTCTCCTCTCTAAAATGAATTAAAAAATTTAAAAAAATCTTTAAAAAAAATCGATATGTTTTGGTTGAACTTGACATTAAACTTCGAAGAATTTCTGATCTAATAGTTCCTATTTTGGGGTAACCTTACAAGACACAATCTCAGTGCAGAGGATGTGCGGACAGAGTCCTCTCAGGCACACACACTCTGCTGTGACTTCTACCTGTCCATCAGCAAGCCACAGGGAAACTTACTACCTTTTACAAGGCACGAACCACACATGCCAAAGGCAGGCACCCTATGTAGCCTAGCTGGTTTACTTTTAGGGCTTTGCAAAAGAAAAAAGAAAAAAAGAGAATGAATAGACATACGAATAAAGATTTCAAAAATAATTGCATAGGAGCATAAAGGTTTTCAACTTGCAAAGAGTATATTTCCAGGACAGAATCCAGATGCAAGTTTTAAAATACTGAAGGAAAAAGTCATTTCTGATCAACTGGTGGAAGACTGTGTCTCAATTTAATTGGCACATATATTATCCCTGTAGTTCTATTTTGACATAGTTTATTAAATTTATTTTGATATTATGTATATATTTCTGATAAAGCATACATTAGATATAATCTTAAAATTAAAAATTAGAGAGTAAAAAAATTGAAGCAATAACAACAACAAAGAAACGCCTCCTGGATGTTCAAGCTTCTAGGCGCTCAGACTGAAGACCGTTATAGAGCACAGGTCCTGAGTCAAAGCTTGCCGGGCTATACACCCACTGTTTCTGGGAAAAGAGATGAGTTCTCACAAGAACAAAATTTTCCTTAGTAAACCCTAATAGCTGAAACTTCTTAGAAGCAAATGTTTTTATTTAGTATCTTAGTAAATAATGTTAACCTTTTAGTAAAAGAAATAAAAAACAGTAAGTAAATAAAAACACATATTATCTCAAGGCTAGTTTTATCCAGTTTTAAATCTTTTTTCACCCTTTTATTTTTCTCTTTCTCACAACATAACTCTTTCCTCAACATAGCCTCTTTATCAGGTTAAAATTATACATATCCTCTACTTTTATTATTCATTAAGAGAAATCAAGAGACCTTGGCCATGCTGAATATTGTGATGTTACTCCTCTACCCCAAACTCCCTCTGTGGCCCCACGTCCTCTGCAGAGAAGGCTGGTGGCTGCTCTAAGCTCCAGGAGCTCAGCCTCGACCTTGCCTCTTTAATTTAATCTATTGCTCTCACAGCTTGCAACCCAATTAAATTATTCTGGTCTATTCACTGTCCCCAGAATGTGCTCATTCTTCTAGGACACATTTTGAAATGTTACCAGTGATAACCAATTGACTAACCAATAAACTCACCACTGGGTAAAATTAACTTCAAGGCACTTGACCATCAAACCTGACATCTCTTGCCTTTGATTTTACTTTCTTCCTAATATATAGTAGATGGCCTTCCCGATAGTATATGTTGTCACAAAATAAGCATCAATATTCTATTTATTTATTCACACAATGGGATACTCCACAGCTATTTAATGAACAAACCTGGCCTACAGACATCAGCATGATTAAGCCTATAAAACATATTGTTGACAGAAAAAAAGGTAATGACTCCATTTTAACATAAGAAAAAGTTAAACGCTCAAAGCTGTGCCATATGGTCTGTTGTGGCAATGTTACTACATCCATACGCCATAAAAATAGGAAAGCATGAGTGAAGATAATACAGTTTCAGCAGCGATTGTCTCGAGGGGTGGCGGACAGAGAATGGTGATCTGGGTCACTGGGTTGTATCTTAAGTCAATATGAAAGGAAGTTGTTAAATTTTGAATTGGGGTGGGGGGACAAGTCATTTTAGTTTTTTGTTGTCCTTTAAATATATGTTTGCATTTTGAGATTTTAAGTAAGTGAAAAATGAGGTAATGACAGGAGCCCCGAGGGAATGAGCTGACTCCAGCTTCAGTCTGAATCTCTGACTCGCTACTGCGCTACTGTTTTAGTTGTGTGATGCCGGGGAAGGTTACTTAGCCCTATGACTCAGTTTCTCGGATGCATCTGTGCATATCTCTTCTCTCTCTCTCTCTCTCTCTCTCCCCTTTCTCAAACACTCCCCCCCCCTCCACTGGGCGCACGATAGATTTCAATACAGAACAGTGTTCTCCCTTCTGTCCTTCAGCTCCCGGGGCCAGTCCTTGTCATTCCTGAGCGTTTCCTCAGAGCTGGTCATCTCACCACTTCCTCTTCCCTTGAACTCTTGCTGGCTTCTGTCGTATCTTTTGAAGGTTGTGATAGCGTTCTCTCCGGTTTCTCCCTGGTTTTCCTGACTGCTCTTTCTCAGCCTCCTGCACAGACGATTGTTTCTCTAACAGTTTGCTAAATGCTGACACCCCCCTGCCCCATCCCTGGGGTTCCTCTTCTCTGCCCCTTTCCTCCACATCCTTTGCTCGGGTTTCTCTCTTTCCCCCGTTGCTCCCAATGACGTGCTGGTCACTATGGAGTGAGCCGTGCCCCTCGCTCCCGGTTGTGCCAGATGCACCCCCACCTGCCTGCTGACTGGTCCCTCTGATTTCTTACTGACATCACAAATACTCAGACTACACATGTGGAAACTACATTCTTTTCACCCCCTCTTCCTGTCTTTTGTGGTATCATCCATGCACCTTCTCCCTCTGTTACCCCACACTCGGAGTTTCCAAGTCCCATGTGTTCTGTTCCCAATGTCTTTTCACCTCCTCCCTCCCCATCCATCTCCACTGCCTCAGCCCCCACCTTATTATTTCTGCTGGATTATTCCAGAAGCTTCCTCTCCGACTGTCTCACTTCCTGCTTGCTCCTCTAACCCACCTACTCCATCACCACCAGGCTGTCCTTTCTATAGCATAAAACATAAACATCACTCCCCTCCATGAATCTTCCAGTGGTTCCTGGAAAACCCTAAGAAAAAGCCCACGTTGGCCCAGGCATGCAATCCCAGCACCTCTCGGGCCCCCTGTGGCTCCCTCCCCGCCACCGCACCCCCACTGCCCTGCTCAGGCAAGCAGTCTGCTCTCTGCACCCTGACTCCAGTCCTGAGTCACGTGTCACATTCCCTCACGGGACTTCTTCCTGAGTAGCTATCCCACCTCTCTTTCCATCTCTACAGCCTCGCACGGTAATACTACCTAGCAGGCACCTGGAAACTGTTTGTTGAATGACTGAAAGAAACAGAGCACAGTATTATATGAGAGCGACTCTGGTACATGAGTGGCTTTAGTTGAAGAATTATATTATCTGCTTTTAAAAAATATCCCCCATTTCTTAGTAATGTTAAGCACCCAGAAGACTCAACATAAATGTCTCATGAATGAAGAGACCCCACTTTAACCAAGTGGAAAAAATCTAAGGACATCTCTTCTTACATTGCAAATGGCTCCCCCCACATGAGAGGGAATGAGAGAACACTGATGTGAACCCTGATAGCTAAGCTCTTCTGCCAGAGGTCATCGTGCCCATGTCTAGACTTCAGGATCTGCCTGGGTGCTGCTGATACTGAGACGTGCAAGTGCTTTTGTACAGACTAGAAATGCTCTGTGACACTGGGCAAAAGCATGAGTTTCACAGAAAGAAAGACTTGAATGTTTATCTTTTCCCAGTGTTTTTTTGTTTGTTTGTTTGTTTTTCCCCAGCTTTGGACATGCTAATTAACATTTCTATTTTTACATAAGAAAAAGTCTCAGTTTTCTTATTGTAAAGTGTTAGTAAAACTAGCGGCCTGCATTGCTTGAGGCTCCCTGTGTGCCAGGCAGCCATGGCGTCTGCCCGAATGGCCAGTTATGAACATGGCACACCCCTCTGAGGTAGGTGTTACCACTGTCATTGTGACTGCACCATGCTGTTCTACAGCAGTGGATTAAACAGCGTGTACACTCTTCCACCCTGTGTCCTGCGACGTGGGTCATCAGTGCAGCTGCCTGGCGAGTCTCATCTCAGCAGGAGAGTGTGTTGGCAGAAGCCCGGTGCACAGGGACCTTTCGTAAAATAAAACAGTGAGGCTATAACTGTCACCTGCTGTCGCCCCTCACTGACCCCGAGTGCTCTGAGGCCAGAGGCGGCCGAGCTCACCTTTGTCTCTCTCCTCCACCTAGAAACATCTTTTTTTTTTTTTTTTTTGTCCATTTTAGAGACTCAACAATTATTGCATGACTCCTCTGACGAGGGATTCTTTGTTTCTGAATTGTGCTTGTCACACGTCCCACAGAACGAATGGTCTGCTAGATGTTGAACTTCATAGTAACGTGGAAATGTTGCCATGCGTTTGGCTTGGCCTTCCTCCTGATGGAGGGGGTGAGGGCCAGGGGCTGGACCGGACGGGAGGCTCGCTACCTCCGGATAAAACCTCAGCACCACTTCCATAGTGCTGGGGAGCCCCCGTAAGGAACCCCAATCCTAAAGACTTGACTGCAAGTGTCACCCCACCAGAGATTTTAAAGGATCTACCATTCTAAGCTTAAACTAATGTCAAAGTCATAGTTAATAGAAGTGGTATTTTTCTCTTGGCTTTTCAAAAACAAATTTTATTGAGGAATAATGTGCAAACAATAAAATGTTCCTGATTTAAATTCACTGTCTCTTTACAGATTTACACATGCATGTGACCGTCACCACGATCCATTCAGAAACCATAGCCACCACCCCCGAAGGTTCCTCTCTCCCTTCCCCTCCTCGCACCCCCCAATCTCCAGGCAACGACTGAACCACTTTCTCTCAATCTAGATTATATTTGTCTTTTCTAGGGTTTCAGATAAATTGAATCCCTGTAGTCTGTGTTCTTTTTCGTTTAGCTTCTTTACTCACTTTAATGTTTTTGAGATCAATCAGATCGATATGTGTATCAGCAGACATTGATATACTTTTCATTGATTTCCCACTGTACGAATAGACTACAATTTGTTTAGCCATTCACCTCTGATGGACAATTGTGTTGTTTCTAGTTAATGGCTAGGTAAGCCTAGATCATTAATATTTGTGTACACGTTAGTGTGTGGAGATATGTTTTGTTTCCCTTGGGTAAATACCCAAGTGTTTCATTTTATTTATTTATTTTATTTATTTATTTATTTATTTTCTTTTTTCTGAAGCTGGAAACAGGGAGAGACAGTCAGATAGACTCCCACATGCGCCCGACCGGGATCCATCCGGCACGCCCACCAGGGGCGACACTCTGCCCACCAGGGGGCGATGCTCTGCCCATCCTGGGCGTTGCCATGTTGCGACCAGAGCCACTCTAGTGCCTGAGGCAGAGGCCACAGAGCCATCCCCAGCGCCCGGGCCATCTTTGCTCCAATAGAGCCTTGGCTGCGGGAGGGGAAGAGAGAGACAGAGAGGAAAGCGCGGCGGAGGGGTGGAGAAGCAAATGGGCGCTTCTCCTGTGTGCCCTGGCCGGGAATCGAACCCGGGTCCTCCGCACGCTAGGCCGACGCTCTACCGCTGAGCCAACCGGCCAGGGCTCCAAGTGTTTCATTTTAAGTGTGTATTTAAGTTCAGAAGCTTCTGCCACGATGTTTTTGGTAAGTGCTGGTACCATTCTACACTCCCATTGTGACGTCTCAGTGTGCCAGGTGCACCCACATCCTCGCCAACACTTGGACTTCTCAGTCTTTTTAATGTCAGTCCTTGTGGTGGCTATTCCTCTGGACCAGGTGTCCCCAAACTATGGCCCATAGGCCGCATGTGGCCCCCTGAGGCCATTTATCCGGCCCCCGCTGCACTTCCAGAAGGGGCACTTCTTTCATCGGTGGTCAGTGAGAGGAGCACTGTATGTGGCGGCCCTCCAACAGTCTGAGGGACAGTGAACTGGCCCCCTGTGTGAAAAGTTTGGGGACCCCTGCTCTGGACTCTTAACAAAAGCAATGACTTTATAACACTGCTATTTTTTTGCCACATCTGCATTATTTTTATGGGTGATTTTGGTTCACAATTCACAATAGGTTGAAACCAACATTTTAAAAAGAGAATAAAAAAAAGATAATCCTTTCAATAAAAAGGAAAAAAAATATCTTAATGCTACTGTGGTAAAAAAAGAGAAACAGAGTAGAAGAAAGTATGTGAGTTCCTCACCTGTATTAAGGTAGATGACCATAACGTACAGGTATTCGTTCATAATGTAAGGGAATTAAAACTGGGTGTTGGGGAGGAGAAATCTTAGAACTTACAATGTTTTTTTTTAAATTTTTTATTTTTGCATTCCAAAACCTAACAAGATCTATTCCATAGTGCTTAATTTCTGTTGGGTTTTATTGGCTACTACACGAGCGGCATGGGCATTGAAAAGTACCCGAGGTGTTTGCAAAATAAGGGCTATAAAATTATAGTGAACAGATGGCTGTGATCGGAGGACTTGCTCTTGGCCAACAGCTGGACCTCACAGTCAGAGAGTCAGAGGGGTCTGTGTGACCCCAGGGCTGCCTTGTGGGTATGACGTATGCTTGGTCCTGGGTGCTTGAGTGTGTGGCTGGGGTTTGGAGAGTTAAATAGAAATAGTTTATATTTATTTTATTGTTTAATTCTACATATTTATTCAAGCTATTTGTGTGTCAAATGCTGAGAAGAAAAAACTTGGACACTATCTAAAAGAATATCTAGTAGCTCTATAGGCTGCACATCGTTTCTCACTTAAAGCAAAGGTCTTTAGAAGTTAAGTTCCCAAAACAATTTTAAAAATATTATTTTTTAATTATTTTACTTTTGCTGGAAAATGATTGTTTGACATGCTTTTAAACATCATATTTGTATTGTTATATATATAAATTGCTATTTCCCATATGTAATTTAATATACTACCAATTATAGAAGTATATAAATTAGCATAAATGTTTCTCAACAGATGGCCATAAAATTTTGTTCAGTTCACAGCTCTTACTTTTTTAAATGTAACTTTTAACTATAAAACTTTTATTTTGTTATTCTAATCCTACATTTAATAAAAAGGTAAACTTTCTACTTCCCTTTTTATGCATAAAGCCAAATATACAGAAGGCGCATAAAGAAACATAAATATGTCTGCAGTGTTAAAATTTCGTGGGAGAGGGGGTCGGGAACAATGGCTATACAAGAACCCTTCGGGGTTCAGTAATGAAAACAAGGTGGAGCAGCATGGCAATAAAGAAAATATTTTAAAGTAATACTTCGTTTTACTTTCATAGTGTTCTGTATGACTGCATAACTGCATGTAAAGTTTTATAGTCCTCCACTTTAAAACTAGATACACATCACACGCACCGTTATGGACGCCCTGGCTTGATATGTCAAGTACATTTCCTATTGTAGCTAGTGGTTTAAAAAAGCCGCGCTAAAAGATACGGAGACAAGGAGATGAATCCGACGTGAACCTTAACGATAATAGTACACTTGCCCTCCAGTGACAGTCTCTTAGACACCAGACAGTGCGGTAAGCACCATCCAAGCACCTCAGTACGTCACACACTTCTCTTTGCGTCCTGACACTTTATAAACAAGCAGATGAACATTCAGAGACAGGAGATACCCAATCTTTTTAAAGTTCAGTGGGAGTGGACCTGAACTCAAGCTGAAATCTGGCATTTTCTGAGACTCAGGGTCTTTTTCCTCTTTTTGTCTCTTCTTGTGTGTACAGGCAGTGACGGAGGCATGAGAAAAACATGGCTACAATGTGCAGACGCTAGGGAACACAGGAAGGTAAGTCAGTTGTGTTTTGTTCAACAAGCGCTCGTTGATCAGTGTAGCACCATAGAGGGTGGAGCCCCCAATCTGCTTCATCTCTAAAATAAGGCTTGTGCTACCACCAACGTCATAACTGACTTTTGTGATGGTGAAACGAGACGATGTAGAGAAAGGGCTGAGAGTTTGCTAACAGCTCAGTTACATTTCCGAGTTGTTGGCTGGACATCACGGAGGACACAAGCCTACCTGGGGTCCTCTCCCCGCCCACTTTCCCATGCCACGTTCACAGGCCCCTGGAGATCCGTGTTAAGGACAAGGTGCAGTAATCGCGAGGGATGTCCAAGAAGCGAAGGTGGCCGTGGTATTTGGACAAGACAAACGAAGGAGAAAGACCTTTACCTGAACTCTGAGGCGTTGGGTCGGGCTTTGGAAAGACAGGAAAGAAAGGACCAGGGCCCGTGTGGGAACAGGGGGCAGAGCAGGAAGTGAGCGCGACCTGCGGGAACTGGACTGTGTGATGCGGGGGTGGGGGGGGTGCGTTAAATGGGAAACAACAGAAGAAAGGGCGCCTGCCAGCACAGGGTGGGCGGAGTCTGTGCTGGGGCTCCGAGAAGCTGCCAGGCGCTGCCAGCTTCTGCTCAGATCAATGTCATGACGCCTTGGAACGCTGACTCGTGACCTTGTCCAGGAGATGGAGAAATACTTGGTAGGAGAAAACTAGTATGGAAACAGTGGCATTAAATCAAAAAGACATGCAGAGTGAAGCAGATGAAGATGGCAGCGATGGAAAGAGCCAAGGTTGGATCAGATCTCTCTCCTCTCCCCCCCCCCCCCCAAATAAGCGATTGTGTGTTTGGGCAAGCTATAAGGAGAAGAATAATCCATGACAACTGTGTGCTGTGTGAGTTCCAGGTCTCAGAGAGCGTGGGAGAACTTTGTGATGAATAATATGGACTAAGGGAATTTAATAAATCCTGGATGGCGTTCCTATGATAGCTAACACCATCATAAACAGCAAGGGAAAATTTGGCTTTAAGTAAACTGTTATAGGTCAAGAAGATGGTCAGGTATTCTGGAAGCCAGCAGCACAGAGATAACGGCGAAAGTGTGGGAGTGGACCAGTTGCCGAGGGAGACAGGGTGGGGGTGGGGTGGGGGGAGCGGGACCAGCCGTCTCAGAGCCGCGTGGGCGAAACCGCACACACAACAGCTTCAGGAGGCGTCGTCTCCAGTTGCATCGTCATCAATCTATTCACAGATGCCAGGAAGAGCTCTTCTTCCCCAGGTCAAGGAGGGCAGATCTCTGCCTCTGCAGTTAGGGTATCCTGGAGTCTTCCCTAATGCCCCGGGAAAGAACAAACCTCCTACCGGCCTCACTGAGTGACAGAGCACAGAGAGCTTCTGTGGGAAAATGGACCTTCTGCACCTCACATTTATGGCCCAGTCACCTACAGTGCAAGGTTCAGAACAATTTGTCCTCTATACGTTTCCCCATCAGTTTGTGGATACTTCCGTTACACACGCTGGCCTCAGGCGGTTTTCTTCATATGCCCCTTCCATATAGCACTGGAACCCCAAAGAGCAAGGAGCCCACCCCTCGTTTGGGGGCGGATGGTGTGCGTGTCGCTGGAGCCCAGACGGCCTTGCACAGTGGCCTCTCACAAGCGACGGGCTGAGTCAGCACAGGGCACTCTATGGGGTCCTTCTCTCTGATCTGATGAAGCACATGCTACCATTTACCAAACCAAAAAGCAGGGTGGGAAGGAAATCCGAGTAACACATGTTACTTTGAAGGTTATTTTAAAGTAAAAGAGAAAATTCTTTCAAGTAATTAATCCATCTTCAATCCTCGTTGAAATAAAAATATGAATAGATATAGAGGAAGAAATAGTTGAGGTTGAAGAAACGCAAAAGGATGCTAAGAGATGTAAAATAATTTATATATATATATTGTTATATATATATTGTTATATATATTATATATATAACTATATATATAATATATATAATATATATATAGTTTTGTTTCAAAATCTCAGTAAAGCTAAACCGTTTCAGCTTTGACGTCACGTAGGAGTGGGCACACCTGAGTTCACGAGCCTGGTCTCCAGGTTACCGAGAGGGTGGGTATGGGCGGGCTCTGTGTGACTCCGTAGCAATACTTCTTTCATTCTGTGAACCACGTGTCCACAAAGTGGGCCTCCCTGTTTCCGTTTATTTTTTATTTTCCTGGCGCGCTATTCAGTTTATCTCCTTCTGTGCTCAGTGCAAAGTCTACGATGCCAAATTTCACAAAGACTTCTTCCCACCAACCGCGGTTACCATACGCGCACGTGGGTTCATGTCAGCAGAGGGCGCAGAGAAAACAAATCCGATTCATACTCACTGTGGCGCTGTCGCGGGCAGGGAACGTCTGATGATTGAGTGAACTTGTCTGTAAACATCCAGTTTAGACATACACCGGCAGGAGGTGTGATTGGCAAAACTGACTGTGACTGGTTTGGGGTCTTGAGAGAGAGGCACTGTAATTTCAAACAACTACAAAGAAGGGACAAAAAGAAGACAAAGATTATATTGATGCTACACAGCACGTTCTGGTACACGCTGAAGTCCAAAAAGAGTGAGATGAACTCGTCATGATTAAGAGCGCTGCGTCAACACTAAAGCTGTTTTTTTTTTTCTAATCAATGTCCTTTATCAGATTAATCAACAGTCCCTCCGCTTGCTTCATGTCACTGTGATAAAGCACAGTAGAAATGCAATAGATAATCAACTAAGGATTATAGGGCAGAGATGGAACGGACTAATGTGTTCAAGGAGAAAGAATTGTGTCAACGACCTAGATTATTCGAGGGGGTAAGAAAGTGGCATGGATCTAAATTCTTGGTGATGCCAGATCAAAGCTATTGGCCACCTGGAAACATCTGGTTAAGTCTTATCGTCTATAAACTGAATATAAAGGCATGAAACACATAGATGTAAAATTGGTTTTCATTCCAAATTAAATTTCAACTCCAAGGTAGCTTTACATGTATCTGAGATCTCTTATAAATTTACTATGTTCCAAAGGAAAAAAACAAAACACATTCATTATCTAATAGATAAAACTTTGTGCTGTTTCAACAAAAGTATCAGGAAAAGAACAAGCTTAAAGTAAGGTAGGACACTTTACGTGATTGTGGGTTAGAGTCTCAAAATTTTAAATCTCATTCTCAATGCCTTGTTTGTAGAGAACTTGAGTTCTCTATCTTCTACCAAAAAAAAAATGCTTTAAAATGTTTAAATTGAAATTTTAAATTAAGTGTACAAATAAATTAGTCATTAAGGAAAACTAAGTGGACTTACATTCCTAAGGCTCTCAAAATCTAAACCATCATTAGTCACAACGGTAACAGGGGACACCTCCCTGCATGATAAGGTGAAGCCTGTGGCGACTTCACGGCTGTTGGGCCACGTGCGGTTGGGTACTTTGAAGTCAACCTGAACTGCGTGAAAAAGCTGACACACCCTAGAGCCTTGTGGCTTGGCGCCTTGCTGTAGTTTCCTACTGACAGTTCAAGGTCACTCAAACCATTTAGGGAACAGAATTAGCCGCCATTTTGTCCATACCACAGAGAGATTTATCGAAGTGAGTTTTGAAGAATGAAATACAGAAATACCTACATTAGAAAATAGATATTTTCTTCATTTGAAATTTCATTAGTCATTTCAAATTTCAGGTATATTTCTTAGCATAAGTGCCTTGAGAGGAAGGGGCACAAGGTCCCACCCGGTCAGGACACTTTTATTAGCAACTCCACTCATAAGGTGTGTGAACTTGGAAAAGTCCTTTAGCTTCTCAAAGCTGAACATTTCTTTAAAACACCAGTAAACTGAAGATAATATTTGATCTATTACTTCCTGAGAACTGTTATATAAATTACATATGCTAACCCATATGAATGTGATGTATGTATTGACTGCTATGTAGATGTGGGTTTTCCAAAGTATTTGCATATATTCTCAGGATTCTAAATAGTCCCCAGAACGTCGTCCAGTCTACATAGATAATTTCAACATATGATCTCAACGCATCCCAGCATTATGAGTTGGACCAGTTTCTTCTCTAAAAGGCATTTGTGTATGCAGTTTGGATGACACCTTTTATTAGATGAAATGTCACATTGGCAGAAACCTTTTGTACTATGTATAACTATTTTAAGAAAAGCAAATTCTGCCGTGGTTATAAAATGCTAATTTTTGTGCTTCTTATGACATCTGTGGACCATACATTAATAATCACTGTTACCAAACACACATAAAGTGGCTTAGAAAATAAAACCATTTCTTGTATCTTGCATATTTTATAAACCACTTATTTAAGCTCTGCCATGGTGAAAACAGCAGAAAGATGTACAGGCCAGTTCACAAAAGTCCAGATTTTATGTCTAGTAGGCAGGTAGGTATTTGTGCCCAGAGCATAAAAATCATCCATATTAACACTGTAATTGAAGTCTCAGACACTGATAAGAATATTTGGTGAGATCATAAATTAGTCTAATAATAAAAACCTGAGGATAGGAACATGTAAGAGGTGAAACAGGCAGATGAACTGTTAAGTATGTCTGGGAAGATGTGTACAGGTAGACAAGCAGGCAGGGGTATTGTTAAGCTGAAGGAAGGCACAGACTGAGTGGAGAGTTTCTAAAAGGCATGTGAGGTCACAGGTCCAGCGTCTCAGGGAAGTCACGTGCGTGAGGATGGAGGGGAGACTGCTGGGCACCAGCAGTGGCTCTCAGGGCTGTGGCAGGGCAGGGGTGACCAGAGAGGCCCCACATGACGGGAGGAAAAGGGTTCAGATGGCTCTGGCCACAGGGACACTTCCGCTTATAGAATGCACGTGATTCTGGCAGGGTCTGTCACTGTTTCAAGTGACAAAGGGCGGAGCAGAGCCTGAGAGTGGAGGATCAGGCACTCTGTGACAGAAGGGCTTCTCTGGGGGAGTGAAGGATGCTTTCCCACCCCTCACCCTCCTGTTCTCAGTGACATCTCCATCCCAGACCCCACCCACCCCCGCGGGCTTCCCAGCATTGTCAGTGACCACAGGTGACACGCCTGCCATTCTGGATGGATAATGTCCACAGTCAGGAGGACCTGCCCACAAGTACCAAGTGCCAAGTGTGCATTCAGAAACTGGGGTTGAGAAGAACGTTCTAGTGAGATGAAGATCAATCAGTTAGACGACCAGTAAGAAAGCATCTTCCTGGGAAAAAGAAGCCTGGCTCTCTACTTTCAAACGGTGGAAGACCTCTGTGTTGGCAGAAGCCGCCAGAAAAGCACCGAGGGACAGGTAAAGACACGTTAAAAAAATCACTGTCTGGAGAAGCGCTTTATTTCTGTAACTTATAGAAATCATATGCCTTCACACTACAGTACAGCTAGGGAGAAAAACCGACTGACAGCTTAGCGCAGTAAATAAATAAAATACATTAATTATCGATGTTTCATTTCTCTTGTCTGAGTCTAAGTAGGCAACTGACCAGGTGGATTCAGTGAATTTGAGCAAAAGAAATACATAGGTCCAAGACTTAAAATAAAAAAAACAAAAACATTTTCTTGAAATACTTCTCAAAATTTTGACCTGAGACTTTCAGATGGTTTAACTCCCTAGGTGACCGTGACAGTGTGGAAACAAAGGTAAGGGTCCAGACAAGGCCGTCTGTGACCAATATTAAAACTAGAAAATTTCTTAATAACTGAGTTGGATTACGCTACTAATTTCAGACAAATCTGAGCATGTGCTGTGTGCATTAGGGTCCCGTGCCTCCACGGGCTCCTGCACAGAGGAGGGGCCTCTTCCACCTCTCAGCATCTTGCCACACTATTCTTCAGAGCATCTATTGACTGGCATTACTTTTGTCACTTAAAATGATTAAATAACATTTCTACTAATTTTATAACAAGCACAGTAGATTCTGTTTCTGCCTTCTACACAGCAAGTTTTATATGGCTCTATTTAATCTCCGTGCTGCTGAGAATATCCATGTGTCTTTCCTTCTAAACAGATACTATGTGCATCGAGATGCACACATTTCTGAACTAAAAGTAGTAATAATGAGAATCACAACATAAACTCACATGTCCCCCTCCTAAAATAAAACAATATACTTTAAAAGTAGTGGGTGACTTCCCTTCTCCACGAGAGATGTAAGAACAACCAAGGGCGTCAGATCAGATCAGAAACAGAGAGACGTTAACGAGAGTCCTGAATATGCAAGTGTGTGCTCAGAAAAACAACCCCACTTCCTTCAGCCTCCGTGTCATCAGAAAACCGGGATAATGCCGGTGGTGATGTCATAGTCGGCTGTTGGGATTCCCCTTGCTCTACTCCGTTTTTCTTTACGGTTGAGTTGAATCTATGGTTGAAAAATTACAAAGTTTTAAATTTCTGTTTAAAACCATTCCCTGTTTAGTTTTCAACAACAGTTTATTGACAACTTATAAGATGCCAAGTGCCAGGTGTCCCACTAGACTGTCCAGACACCAGCCAGCCAGCCATGAGTCTTGCCTCTCTGCAACTCATAGGTAAGCAAAACCAACTATGGGAGTGAACTAGAAAGAACTTTATATATAGATTTTGATACTATGTTAGAACTTTCAAAAAATCAAGTGGTATACCAGAGATGCTGTTAGTAAGCGAGAACCTGCAGTTTGACTCCCTTCTGGAAGTCTGGGCTTGCCATCAGGTGAAGATCTGAATCAACGCAGTGACTATAATTTTCTCTCTCCAGAGCCACGGTCTATCCAAACACATCAGTGTTTGTGGTGGTAATGGATCCTTTACATTTTAATAAAAAAAGAATCCTTACCCTACTGTCAGACTAGTTTGTGCTCTAATGAGTGAGCACACAATGGTATCTTCTATTTTAGACTCAGGCTCATAGAACGCAAAATTTATGTGTGATGTTTAGCAATAGTTAGTCTATGTATATATGTGTATTTAACCAATACCCACCGAAGATGATGACAACGATAATTTCACATTTTGAATATGATGATTTTCCTAAAATAGTTTTAGGGTATAAAGTGAAATGTTTTTGAGCAATACTATATTAACTAATTTAGGTTTTCAGTAATAATAAAGTTCATTATGGAGACTGATGTTTGTCTATCAGTGTAAGCCTATTTAAAGAGTTTCTCATTTTAAAGAAGATCAGAAGAACTTATTATATAAAGGGGGCATTTAAACTAGATTAGAAATTGGAAAAAAAAAAAAGTAATCCAATTGTGTATTCCATAAAACTGTAATGAGAAAAAGGAAGTGGCAACTATTTCCAAGTGAAAGGTTCCCAGTTGTTATCAACTGGACTTTTAAAATAAGATTATTTAATAGTCAATTCTCCCCAAAAAGAATGAACCTCAAATAAAGCCACTTTCTGAAACAATAGGTTGTTTACCCAGCATAGCAACAGTTGTAAAGCAACAATTCCTATTTCTGCCTATCTTGCCGGCTATTCAAAAAGGTGTAGAACTTCCCCACTGAGAATATCCTGGATTAAATAAAGTCTGAAGGAAAGTTTGTGTGAAAAGGAATGAATAGGAAACCAAGAAAGGCCGTCATGTACAGCAGGTCTCCACCCCAACATAGAACCGGTTTCTCTTCAGAGACTAATGTCTCACTACACCATTGAATTTAAATATTCCCGCCTTGAACAAATGACTTTTGGGAACAGTCTGTAGCCCATGGAGACTAAGATTAATAAATGTAATGTCAGATAGAAACACGATAGATACAATATTTAAAGAAATAACTCTTAAACATGGGAAAGGTAAAAATAGAGGGTTTACTGTTAGCATTTCAACTGAGCAAACCAACCACTTAGCCAACTCTCTGGGGACGATGGGACCTACATTGGGTCTGGGAGGAACACGAGACAGCAGATCCTAGCAGACTTACATCTGGCTCTGCGCTCATTTTAACATATTGTTATCCATAGAATGTATGAACAGTGCTACCAGTATAACAAACACCCCACCCAGGAGGTTTAGAAATACTCAGTAAAATGTGTGGACATGATCGGAGTTGATAAAAAAAAGGGGGGGGGGGTTCTTTTAATAGATGCAGTCTAGTTTTTTTCTTAAGATAAATGTTTTTCCTAAAGAAACTTTGGATGTAACTGTATCTATTGCTGTTGAGTTCTCTGTCCACATCTGGATAAAACCTGATTTTCAATAACAGTGCATACCAAATATTAATTAGTTAAAAATTCAAAACACATCACATTCCACTTGTTGAATGCATATGAACGCAATAAATTAATTCTGCAGACTGCCCCCGGGTCCCGCCTCGTGACCGGCAGAGCGCTCTCTGTCTGCAGCGCCAGGTGGCACCTCTGCCTCTCACGCCCCTAGCTGCGCATTTTCCTTCATCTAAAAATTTTTGCTGTAAAAGAAAACTTTATGAAACTTCCAGTTTCAGTCAAATATAATCTGGAATGCTTTTGTTAACATATATGCTTTCATTATTTCTTTATAACATAATTATCAAAGAGAATAGGTTTTTTGTTCTTTTCTTTTTTTTAAGATGGGCCACACAGCATTTTAGCTGATATGGTTCAAGTATTTCAGAATGAGCTTGAGACCGAGCTCCCGGGCGGAGCTGCCTCCCTTAATCGACACTAATGAACACAGCAAAAAGGTTCCAATTGCCCAGGAAACCCCATGGATTTAGAAATTCTTCTCCACTCCCATCTTTAGGAAATCTACCGTACGGTAAATACTCACATTTAAGTAGGTTTTCAGTCTAAATGTTTGGCTCAAATGCAGGTGGCTGTCTCCTGCTGCTACTTTGGACACCACATAATTGATGTTCCCTAAAATTCACTTTCTACTTTTTGGTTATATCTCTTAAATATACAACTTCTCATGAAAGGATATGTTTACGAAAGAGGTAAAAAAAAAAATACCCATCTGATCAATATGAATTGTCCAAGGCCCTGGGATCGGAGCGGGGAGGTCGCCAGCCTTGGCTATAGGTTAGGTTACTGGAATGCTTCCTGCAGATGGTTTTACTTTGCAACCAACCAGGCTCCGTCCTGTGTTCTGGTAACACGCCTTTTGTCGAGCCCCATAAAAGAATCTCTGTGAAGTTTCTATAGAACACGTGGGCTTTGCCTGACTTCAGGTACACTGTCCTGACAATTTATATGATTTCAATTGGTGACTTTGTTGCTTCATAACGTGTCTCGAACTCCTTTAACAGAACAAAAATGTCTCCCTCCCCCCCCCTTCAGGAAATAGAGCAGTGAGAAACTTCCTTTTATGTTGGAAAGAAACCATGGCACGCTCCCATTTCTACTACAGTAAAAATATCATAAACTCCAGCAGAGGTGTTGGGGGCAAGTTTTTACAAGCTGCAACATTAGTCAACGCGTGGAACCTGAACGGCCGCGTGGCCTTCAGGGTCTCATGCCTTGCTCTCCCTGGGTTTATAAAGCTCCATGACACACATTTCCACAAACCTTTGCACTTCTCTTCCCTACCGCGGGGACAACCTCTCCCTGCCTGCTGAATGTGGATTTCCCCTGCTAACCTGCAGGCTCCATTAGTACTGCATCCACCCACCCCCGTGTGCCCATGGCAGAGCCGGGGATGAAGCCTCACATTGTGGGTCCTCCACCACACTTGCTCAGTTAAATTCAAAGGAAAATGACCCTTCTAATTGTAATAACAAATCTGAGTGCATTTTGCTGGTGAGAGAAAAGCCTGGAATGACAAAAATCGAAGGGAGAAGAGGGTGGGTCTATCACTGACTGAATACCGGCTCTTCCTCTTCTCTCCTGCCCCACGGGGTTCTCTAAGGCAGTGGTCCCCAACCTTTTCTGGGCCACGGACAGTTTAATGTCAGAAAATATTTTCACAGACCAGCCTTTAGGGTGGGATGGATAAATGATGTATCACGTGACCGAGACAAGCATCAAGAGTGAGTCTTAGATGGATGTAACAGAGGGAATCTGGTCATTTTTAAAAAATAAAACATCGTTCAGACTTAAATATAAATAAAACAGAAATAATGTAAATTATTTATTCTTTCTCTGCAGACTGGTACCAAATGGCCCATGGACCGGTACTGGTCCGAGGCCCAGGGGTTGGGGACCACTGCTCTAAGGGGTAACAGCCACACCAGGGCCTCCAACAACGTGGATCAATATGAGATCTCCTTCCAAATCTGCAGCTGATGATCCAATCCCTGCTGCAGAATTCTAGAATTGTAAGTCCAGTTTTCTTCTGATGTCCCCACCTGAATACCACCATTCAGATTCTGCAAAAGCAACATATTTGAGACTCTAACTTTGACTCCGAATCTGTTCCTGTCTAATGAAGAATTCATTCTATTGAGTGTCGAGTGTTTATTGTGTGTCAGCTACTGCAGGGGCCCCAGAGTAATAACCAAACCCAAGATTTGTTTTCATGGAGTGTAGAGCCTAGGGAATAGAACCATCCAAGAGACAGATAAGGTAACGATGCTAAAATATGGGCGAAATGGGTGCTATCTCAAACACAGAAGTGCCACTTATGTCTAGACCTAAGAAGGAGTAGCAATTAGCTAGGGAAGTGGAGACATGGGGATGGTGTGAGGCAGATGTTTCAAACACAGGACAGGGTGTTGTAATGAATTGGAAGTAAGAGATATTGACATCATTTAAGAAATCAAAGAATCTAGGTGCTGGTGGAAAGCAGTATTTGAGAGAAAAAGCAGTGACAACTGAGACTGCAAGTTTACATGGCAGCCAGATCAGTGCCATTCAAAATATTCAACAGCTTAAAATGTTAGTACCAACCAATCAGAACTGACGCCAACCTGAGCAACCAATCAGAACTGACGCTAACCTGAGCAACCAATCAGAAAAGAGCATCTTCGCCATACACCAGCTGAACGCTGGCTCAGTCCCAAGAATGCCATGTTCCTGAAGAGTTCTGAGCAGTATTTGACTTATCGTTTAGGAAAAAAAAAAACATCAAATGGCTTAAAGGGAAGTAAGAATGGAGATTTGGGACTAGTTATTGGGCAGGTCCAGGTGATTGATGGATGTGGCCTCGAGCCAGAGCGGGATCAGTAGGATAAAGGCACTGGATGGATTCCAGAGATGTCAGATGGTAGATTTAACGGGAACATTTGATTAGACTGTTTAGTGAAAGGAACAATAACTTGGATTGACCAGCTAGATGGATGGTGTCATGTTACTGAGACAGAGAGCACTGGAAATAGAAGATTTATTAACCTGCTTGTTTATTTGTGAGATGAGGTGAGGTGGGGGTGGAATCCATGGGTCATAACCTCGGAGTGACACAGACTGACTCTGACCCATCGGAGGGGCAGCCAGGTCAGAGGTTGAGCAGGCAGTATGGAAACCAGGGAGAGAAGTGTTACCGGGGAGGAAGACTGGCGAGCAGTCACCGAGAAGAGCAGAAGCACAGATGAGGACACCTCAGGAGTGTGTGTGGAGGCAGAAAAGACGGTGCCTTGGGGCAGGACCCTGAGGAGGACTCGGCACCTTGTTTTCAGGTAACCTGGAATTTTTAATCCCCCACATCTGCAAATCTTGAAAAGAGGGACATGCTAAACTGAAAACAAAACAGCTCGTCATAATGATATACGTTTAAAACCACAGCGGCAATAATTATTTGAAATAAAAGACCAACACAAACCTGAAAAAAAAAACAAACAAACAACCAACAATAAGATAAACCAACGACAAATACAAGACTGACTTCTTCAAACACTTTTTAGGGAAATCCTGACTCTTCATGTGAGCTGAAGACTGAGAGGAAGCAGGGAAAAATGATCAAATGATCCATCTACTGTAACAGGAATCCTAAAGGCCCTGAACTCCTGTGGAGAAAGATGAAAGAGAGTGAGAACTCATTCCCGATGACGGAAAGTGAGCGGTTTTCTCATAGAACACACATCTGATGTTCATGTGCCTGGGCCACACCACTCCACCTGCTCCTGCCTTACACCCGGCACCAAGCCCCCTTCTGACTTCCAGAGCCTGCAGCCTGCCGAGACCCCCGGCCTGGCAGAGCCGTCTGTGTGCCGTCCCTTGAACACAGACTTTCACCCTGATACCAATTAGGCAAACATAGGGCCTAATTAGACCAGCGTGGGGAATAAATATAAAGTGGTCCCAGAAAAATGGTTGAGTTGACACTAATGCTGAACCGAAGGGTATATGTGTTTCTTCTGTTTTCTAACAACAAGCTGATGTTCTGCCCAAGGCACTCCTTTCATCTCTGTGTTTGGCATAAACGTAAAACGTAAAACGGCGTATTTCGTGAATGGAGAGGAGGATAGAATGTTGACTTTTGCCCCTATTAACTATGAATGGAGGAAGGGAGGAGAATTTTCTCTACAGGTTAAAGGAACAGCGATTTGTAAAAGGTTGAGCTAGAATTTAGAGCATACACTTCTCTGTTCTGCAAAAAGATCAGTTTATTTAAATATCAGACAGTGGTGTTACTCAACTATTTTAATGTTATTCATCTTCAAGGCAATAGTATGAAAATCTGGCTCAACAGATAATGATTAGGGGCCAGGGAACCAACCTCTTGAATCTGTTGAGGGGGGATGCTATGGATGTGTTTATATTTTCTTTTCTTTTTTTTTTCTTCCCACGGAAGGATCCACCATTTTTATGTGGTTCTAAAAGGGTTGTGCACTATTCCGTGGTAGGCACTCAGGTAACTAGGGAACAAACAAGTCTGTTTTTGCCTTTTTGGAGGAGATAAACATTAATCAACTAGGGATGACTATGTGACTATAAACTAGAGGATGATAAGCTATAGTATGTGTATCAAAAAAAAGCATGGGAAACTTTAAAACATTTAAAAGAAATACTGGGTCTATATTTGACCTCTTATCTCACAGAGGTCAGAATATCCTCCTGCAAGGAGTATTTCGTGCCATGTGATATTTGAGTAGAGAACTGAGAACTGGTCCATTAGTAAGGAGGGGACTGGAAAGCCAGTACGTGCAAAGGCCCTGGGCGGAGGTGGTTCCCAGGAATTGAAAGAAGCCTAGGGCATTGGAAGCACAGAAGAAGAGGTACAGGGGTAGACCAGTCGCTGATGCTGCAGAGGCAGGCATGGGTGGACACTGCAGGCTGTGGTGAAGATTTTGGTCCTACGGAACAATGGGAAATCGCTGAGAGGCCTGTGTGCTGGAGAACATTACCATCAAGCATCTGTGTGCTTGTTTATTTTTTTTCTAATTTCACACTAAGAAGGGGAAAACGGCAGCAGGAAGAGTGAGAGGATGCTATTTCATTAGTTGGAAAGAGCATCAGAGGCCTTCAGGCGAGGTCGGTAGACATGGGGAGCGAAGCCACTTGAGGGGTGTAATTAACATGTGACTTGGTGACAGACTGGATTTGTGATGAGAAAGACGTCAAGACAGCCCTATGTTTCTGACTAGAAATGAAGTCATGTAATGAGAGAGGTGAAACTAGAACACTAGGGTGCTCTGTATAGTGGTGACAGTTTGGTGTTGGAGAGAAAAACGCCTGTCTGAGAAACTAGTGTACAAAACACATGGGCCCCAGGACCTAACGAAGATATATTTTTAAATATTTAATTTAACTATGAGAGGCATATTGAATACAGTGTATGCTATAGAGCTTGAGACATTTTTCAAAAAAAATCATTTAAAAATATTTTCCCTGTAATAACTTAACAAGGAAAAAGAAAATTTATGGGAGAAATGAGAAATAAAAAATAACTTTGGATATTGTCAATTGGCAACTGATTTCAACCAAGGAGATAAACTAACAATAAAAGTACAAAAATTTTAAGAAATGAGCAAACAAAACAAACAACTCCAATACTACAATGGTTATTATTCTACTCTACATATTCAAAATATGAGCCCTTTGAAAGTGAAATTTCATCTAACAATTAAATCTAACAAGGCCTTTATAAAATAACTAATGAGCTCTTAACAGATACATTTTGTTTCATTTGATGAAATAATTTTTCAAAATTTATCTTTGAGTCTATCCCATGTCATTCCATTTTAAAAAGAAATATGAACCTTTGCTATTTGGAAAATACAACTAGTATATCAATACCTTTGAAAAAACAACCAAAGTGACACCTGATTTAAATCAAGCACTATAATAATAATATACTATAGGACACATATATTGCTTAACTAAATTATTTAAAAATATACACTATTAAATGTATTTCATAAACTAATGTTAATTCCTAAGTCACTCATATTTATTTTTTTTTAAATAACTTTTTTTAAGGAGTCTCAAAAGGCCAAAAATGCTTTTATTATTGAGTTTGGCTTGAATATAAAACCAGCAACATTTTTAACAATACTATATTTCAAAGTAAATGTTACTTCTTTGAGGAATATCTTAGTGGCAAAATATTGCTATTTGATAAAATAGGTTTTAAGTTCCAACACTTATTAAAGGATTATTCCAAAAACAAAAACAAAACAAAACCCTGTTTTACCTCAGGGTTACAATAAGATAAACACATTATATCCAGTTAAAACTGTTAAATTAGTAATATTTTATTCAGAATAGTATATAATATAAATATATAATTTCTTAGCTAAGAAATAGTTCTTATTTGATAAAGATTTGAGGGGGGAAGGAAACGGACAAAGAGTTTTGCTGCCTTAACATTATGATTATATACTACTCCTTTAAAATACCAGAATTTTGTCCAGCTCTGAAATGTTGTCACATTAGCCACAGACATCTATTCTACTTACAAAGTTTCTAAATGCTGTAATGTATTTAGACTCATACTGCTTTTCTTGCTAATGCATAGTAGAATAAAACCTATATTATTTTTCTGTATTTCTAGGAAATAATAAAGAAGAAACTACTTCTGGCTATGCTCCAAGTACCTATAATAAAAACAGGGATGATAGAAGACCCCCCCCAAAAAAAATCAATTTTTAATTTTTTTTTAACTTGTAGTAGTTCGGCAGAGGTAGGTGAATAGAAAATACAGGTTTATACTTTATTTTTGTTTTCCCTTACAACTCTTTGTGTCTGAAATGGCTTGTTCATCTAGCATGTGAGAAATATAAATAAATATATATTAAAAAAATCAATTTGAACAATGTCTTCAATCTCAGAGACCATATAATATTTACTATAAAATTTTTAGAGATTTTTAACCAGATGGGAAAACACAGTTGAAGCAAGTGAGGTTGTAATCTTAACTTTAATTTCCATTTAATTATTAAAATGAGAGTAGACTTTAACAGTGGGAATTACGTAGATCAGCTAAAGTTTTTATGCAATGAAACTCATATGTGTTCTAAGTGTAGACATTAATTAAAAATGTTAACTTGCCATCATTCTACATTGTACAGATCAAATCTGAAATCCCATGTTTGAAATAATTTCATTTTTCATTTTAAAAGTCAGAAGAAAGGTCTGAATAGACCCAGATCACCTATGCTACTATAACTCAAAAAAGATTGGAAGAGCCTTTCCCAACCTTTAGCCCAACCACGTGCAGAGGTGACTAGGTACATTACTTTAAATAGCACCCATGACGGTCACCAGCACATAAACATGGCCTCCAATGCCCCCAGCTTGGATGCTCTGAAGATCCCACATCCAAACTGAACCTCGCATCCAAAGTTTCCTGGATATTTATCAGAAGCGTAACAGCTGATCTGGTGGGACTTTACAGTTTGTTCAAAATGCTTGAGATTAAGTGTCGAAATATTTGCTTTTCTTTCTAGAGGAACACAAGGAAATGCTCACTACTCAGTGTGACAGCTTCATCCCTGTCATACCACTGGTTCAAGATCACGTACTTGGAATTGTCAACCTTGAATGTGCAATGTGGGCTGTGTCTCTATAAGCAGAGGTTTAAAAGTGATTGCCAAATGAAAATCTTTATCCTTAAATATCAACATGTGTGTATATGTGTCTGCTGTCTGCATGGGTGTGTACGTGAGTATATACACACACACACACATTTGTGTGTATACTTATTATTTTCTCTGCCTGGCTTTATTACCACTGCATGAGTTCATAAAGCATCAGATACTTTTGTGCAATTATATCACCAAAAACTACAAAACATTGAAAACTTCCCTTCATTCCCCAAAGAAAAAGGCAAGAAAGCCCGAATGGAACAAAGCGGCTTTAAAGGGAGCCAGGTTTGAGCGCTTTCCGCCTGCGGTGACGGTGACGGGGTGTGGCCGCGGGTGGGGGCCCAGGCACCTACCGTCTTGCCGAGGTAGCCCGTGCTGGTGTTCATGCACTGAAGGCCCTCGCTGTTGCAGCAGCCCCCACATCTGTAGACGGACACACATGGAGGTTTAAAGAAGGTGTTTGTAGCTGCTCCAAACTCCTTCCCCACATCTATACACACCTCACGTGGCGTGCACTGAGTCTTTCTCCACTCATAATCAATACCTGTCGAGTCACAGGGAAGGCCATAGGTTACACAGGTGCCACCAAAGGGGAAACAGCCCACAGCAGCTGGAAGTCACTTACATTTGATTTCAGATTTTAAGACTTAGATTTCATCGGTATCTTTAGAGAAGTAACTGATGGTATCCTAAATTGCCCTGTGGGCTGGGATGCAGTACCATATGTGAACAGAGCAGCGAGAGGTCGTTTCTAAAGACACTCATTTCTACAGCCAGGCAACAAGTTAAATAGGACGTGCTCTCTTAAAGCGACACCGGTACTCCACAGCACTTCTGCTTGGTTTTCTCTCCTTAAGAAAACAAAAATGTGCCTGACCTGTGGTGGCGCAGTGGATAAAGCCTCGACCTGGAAAAGCCGAGGTCGCCGGTTTGAAACCCTGGGCTTGCCTGGTCAAGGCACATATGGGAGTTGATGCTTCCTGCTCGCTCCTCCCCCCTTCTCTCTCTCTGTCTCTCCTCTCTCTCTCTCTTTTCCCCCCCCCTCTCCCTCTCTTCTCTAAAAACGAATAAAAATAAATAAAATAAAAAAGAAAACAAAAATGTAATGCCTAGATGTTTACGAGATCTGCAGAGATAGAGTCGTGCTCAATTTTTTGTGGCCTCAGAGCAAAGGTACACATGCTTTGGTTTTTCTTTTTACACCGAGATGTCATTGAGAAGATGGCGATGGTTTTGGACGAATGCAAAAAATAAATTTGAAGCAAGTTATCTGGCAATTCGGGGTAATGGCATGATGGTAGCCACTTGGAATACAAGGATATTTGCCAACAACTGGAGCATGTATCCCAAACTATGTTTTTTCAGCAAAGTCAAAATTTCCTGATCTTTGCGTGCTCTCTATAGGAATTCCACTTCCCATCACTCAGTGGTTTTCTTATAGCCCTGTGGTCTCTTTAAATACTGCATTACAAATCACTACACCTTAAATGTTCTAGTTTATTTTTCCCATATTTCCCCTAAAACTACAAATTTTGGGGAAGAAAAGGGACATAAATTTTTCATTTTTCATTCATGAAGCCATTTTGTTCGGTCAGTTTAATCCTGAAAATACTTCACAATCTCAAACCTTCATAAAAATTAATATCTAATAACAGCAAAGAATTACTTTCTAAAAGTAATACACTAATTTATACTATGCTATTTTATGCAACACCATATTTTTTATGACAATTTCTGTTGGATCTCTCAAGGACTTTTAAAGTCCCCTTCTCAAGCCAGTCACCTGTGTAAGAACAAGGCAACAAGTACTATTTGAATGGATGAATTGGCATGACTTAGACATTAAGCACTTCTTAATCTAAATCAGAAAGAAGATTTATATGCAATTATTCTGTAAGATCCAGAATGTCTGCATGATTAAACTCACAGAGTGTGTAAAATACATCTAAATGTTTTAAAATTTTGCCATGGGTTATCACCTAATTAAAAAAAAGATTAAAGTATGTTGATAGGCATGCACTTTTCCCTCTTTATACACATTTCAAGAAATCATTGTAACCATTCACAGTGAAATCATAAAATGCTGTATTTGGAAAATACTATTTATTTTTTGGCCTTAAAAATAATTAATGGTACAGACGCTGAAATTAAAGGCCCAGGCTGGCAATCTTCGCTGCATTCTCTTTCCCACACTTACTTTTCAAGATCTCTGCATTGTAATGTGCGGCAGCAAATTTTGCAGTGTCTTCTGTCCTCGTATTGGTGTCGGGCTGTTCTTTATCTTGTTGCCAGCCTCCTTTCCGTAACTGACACTTGTACATTTTCCAGTGTTCCGGGTACAGCACAGTCATGAGCTCATCCACACTGGACACCGACCGCAACTGCTCCTCCAGCTCCGTGCCCACAGAAGCCTGTCAGGGGAAGACCAGGGCCATTACTTCACGGAGGGAGGGATTTGGAAACAGGTGCCCTGAGAAATCTTTATGCTAAATATTATGATATATATGCGAGGTCCATATAAAATATGACTTCCCCCTGGATTATATAACTTTTTGTGGTCAAGCATTCATACATTAATCTGAATCAATACTACAATCAAAATGAAGTTAAACCCCCACCATTAAAATATAAAACATAGATTTGGTTTGTAAGCAAAAATTTTGTGACATAATTTAAAAATGACTTTCGAAATAGCTTGTTTTCTTTCTAGGTATTTTACACAAATGGCAAACTGACACATTAGAAAATGTATTCAGGCTTGTGTTGGCTTCCATATAAATACAATTGAACTGAAACGCACTGCCGTGCTGTGCTTCATTTTTAGTTATCACATCAATAAAGTCTAAGCAGGTTGCTTTAATTAGGGATCAGCTTTACAGAAGCTACTTTAGAATCAATAATAAGATGAAGAATAGAAGTTCAACAACAGCATCAGAGTAAGACAGATGTACTGGCAAAACTTCCCTCCCCCCCAAAAAAAAAGTGATCATTGAGATTTATTCCGGTATAAAGACATAGGACGGGAAAGTACAAAGGTATAAAGAAGAGATAGGAAAGCATGAATCCTGCCTACAAATATTTAACTGTCTATATTGGTGCATGCAATTCAGTGGAACATTCTATATTATATTCAAGTCATTATTGTATCTAAGAAAAATACATTTTTTTTCCTAAACTATCCTTTGAAATCATGAAAAAGCAGTGTTTTCAATCCACTCATTATCACTCATACTGATGTTAGAATCTAAATGGATTACCACTGGAGAAAAATACTATAAACATGCACAAGGATCTTTGTGGTCACTGCTATCTGAAGGTCTATGTCATAGTGGGTTTCTGTTTGCTTGACTAGCCCTTGAACATGAGGAGAAGCATGGGACAGTGTGATTAGTTGGTCCCTGGGGTTCTTTTCCCCAGAACTCAGCCAGAGTTAAAGCCAAGCTGTGACCTATGCTGCTCACAAGATCTTACATGAAGCAGGCATGGGTGTTCAAGCCTCCAGAGGAGATGCCATACAGTACACCAATGTCACAACACTATGACAGACACACCCAAACACTGAGGAAAAGGAGAGTGATAAAGAGGGACTTCCCCTGACGTGTTACTTGAAGTTTTAAGGCAAATGAGGTCTGTACTTTAAAATTTAGCAATGGAAAATAACTATAAGAACGAGTTGATGCTTCTCTCTCTCTCTTCCCCTTCTCTCTCCCTTCCTTTCTCTCTTTCGAATCAATGGAAAAATTTCAAAGGAGAAGAAAATAATGATAACAATAATTATGTATGTAAGAGAAAACATTAAGGTACCCAAGAGACCAACAAGAGAAAAAATGTAAAGCATACAACTCACAACAGAAAGACTGAAATATAAAATGAAAATAAAACATACTAGTAGAAATGAAAGTTATGCATATTTATATTCGTAAGCTGAAAAAAGCCTTTCTAAGGGTGAATATAAGAATAAAATGTAAACCATCTGTATGGTAGAAAACTCTAACAAAATGAAAGACAAACAACAAAGTCAGAAAAGTACTTGCAGTGCACAGGAAAGATGGAAATACGGCATGAGCATGTTAATGAGAAAAAATACACGGCACCTAACTAAAAAAGGAGGAAAACTTGAACTACATATTCACAAAGAATAATGATAAGTGATATATATTCAGTGATGGCAAAAGTGAAGAAAACTGTAATTCCTTTCCATCATAATGAGTGTATAAATTTGTACAGCTATTCAAGAAAAACGTGCTATTTCAACTTAAAGAGCCTTAAAAACAAACTCTATTTTAGAGAGCAAATTCATATTGTAATTAATTCTTTTCTCCAACAGAAGTGATAATATAATTATGCCAGATATATGTACAAATTCATCATGAGTTTGTTTATAATTGCAAATATTAAAACAAATCTATACAGATAATGATCATTGATTGCATAATATGCAGTATAAAAAGAAATTAGCACAGAAAGTAATGTAGTGAAACCATAAAACGATGGTACAGATTTATAATTTACAAACAAAAAGAGTATATACTCTATGGACAAGTAGAATACACAGTTCACACACAATATTCATAATATACTACAATCTGTGAACCCTGAGGCAGAAGACACCTACCAGGAGTGGCCAGTGGTTAATTGGGATCAGATTTTAAATGTCAGAACCTAGTAGCCATCTCTGCACAGATGCCTCTCTTGCAAATGACATCTCCCAGTGGGGCCTGGGCTGAACTGGATGCCTGGCACTGTGTCCCTGCCCTCTGGGCTAGCCCTTATAAAGGAGTTGTTGGAATCCTATTCCAACCAATAGGAGACTGAGGCTTTCCCTGTCCAATCTGAGCTGTGCAGCTCCAACGAACCGAAGCAGCTCTATTCTGACCAACCAGTGCCTTTGGGGCCAATCAAGCTAAAAGGATCTGAAGTCCTCATGTGCATGAGGACAGACCAATCAGAGACTGGGAATGGGGACTTCTGTCCATACCAGCCAGCTTCTCTGTGGCTCTACCCGTTCCCTTTCTTCCGAAGACTGGAGATTGCTAGTCCCTGGCTGAGCTGAAACACCAGAGACCTCTCCCAGGAGCAGAGTGGACCTGACCAGCACCGGCCCAGGGCAGACGGCAACGAGCAGAGCAGAGCTGTCTAGCTGCAGAGGAGCCTGGTCCCAGGGCTCTCGTGACACCAGGGACACCAGTGTGGTATCACATTGAGCAGCAGTGCACTGAATTAAAGTTCCTTCTTCGCCGCACTCCAAACTGGGGATTCCTGTTGGTGTTAAATTGGTGCCAATGAGCACCAGTTGACAAATCTTTTCACAGAACAAAACTCAGATGTGCACAGGGTACATACAGTGCACACACAGTCTTTAGAGTAAAAGATATGCAGCAAAAACAACAGCGACATTGTCCACATTGCAGGGTTAAAATGTTCTTTTCTTTAGAGTTTTCTATATTTTAAAGTTTTAAATAATGAAGTGGCTTCAGTAATATTTTATATTTGAAAAAAAATGTATATTGCCATGGCTAATTTCATAAAATGAAGCCGAGATAAGTTTACTTGGTCAAATGATCATTTTAATAAGATAGGAAACTTACTAAAAGGGTTCAAAGGAAACTTCTTTCATATTATTCATCACCTTCATCATGCCTTTGTCAAAAGATAAAAACCCCACATTATCAGGAGGCAGTTGTCAAGGTCAGTAGCTACACTACCACCGGTTTTTTTCTTTCTTCTTTGGAAACAGGGTCAGAGCCTGTCATTGGTGGCTGAAGTCACTCTTCCCCTGAAAAAGCCCCGGCCTCGCTGACTCACCCCGTCTTGCCCAACAACGGCAGCTGTCCGACAGATGAGCTTGTGGTTGTGCCGTTTCCTTCTGCTCACAATCCGTGGTAGGCAAGTATGCAAATCTTTAAAGTGCATTCCAGTTATTTAAAAATACCCTTTTTAAGCAAAACTTGGGTGAGGTGGTAGAGCAGGGAAGATTTTGAGATGTGAAAAATTATCCCTTACATTGTTATAAAGAGTCACTTTAAAAAATATGCACCCCCATGTTTATGGCAGCATTGAATAGCCGAGATCTGGAAACAGCCCACGTGTCCCTTAGTGGACGAGTGGATTAAAAAGCTGTGGTACATATACATGATGGAATACTATGCTGCTGTGAAAAAGAAGGAAATCTTACCCTTTGTGACAACACGGATGGACCTGGAGTCTATTATGCTAAGTGAAATAAGCCAGGCAGAGAAAGAAAAATATCATATGACCTCACTCATTTGAAGAATCCAATGAACAATGTGAACTGAGGAACAGAATAGAGGCAGAGGAGAGATCAAAGGGCCCAGAGAAAAAGAAGACAGAGGGAAAGGGGATGATAGGATGGGATCAAAAAAAGGAAAGACATTAGTGAAAGTATATACACAGAACACAGCGAGAGAGGGGACAGGACAGTAAATCATGAAGAAAAGGGGGGAAGGCGGTATCAAGGGGAACATGAGCGGGGAGGGAGGGAGATATATTCGGGGGAACACTTGTGACTATGTAAACACAACAAATTAAAATAAAAATTAAAAAAAACATAATGAGGAAATCAAATGTAAAATGAGACAGATAAAGGGAAATAAGAATGCCAAAATTAAGAAACAAAATATCCTTAGGTGGAGAACCATGAACAAGTGTGGAGAAGCCAGTGGGGTCTCCTAAGGACAGAAATGTGTCAATGTTTGACGGAACCTTCGTGAATCGTTTCACCTAACATTTCAGTGCAGGTGTCAGACTGGGATTCTTTTACCCGCAGGGGACCCCTCCTCCATGTCCACACCAGCCCCACGGGCCTCAGAAAGATTGATAACCCTGGAAGCAGATATTTAAATTTCACTTTAATATGGAAAATTTTTAAATCGGACCTTTTGCGTTTTAAATTTTCATTTAATATTGCCTAATCCTCTGAACTGGTTTATTGTGAAATTTGAAAATAATGTCATAATAAAGAGTGGACTTTTTTCATATCTATTATTAATAGCATACATTATTTATTTTTAAAAAGAAAATTCACATTTATTTTTTTTTGGTATATCACATATATGAATTAACTAACCAAATATTTTTCTGAATCTGAGTTAGGTTGATTTTCAGAAAATATTTTAAATATTTATTTTCCATGTTATTTTTGAGATAAGTTTCTCATTTAACGCCAAAGTAGACCATTAGTCACATCTGCATGATCAACACAATTGTGGGCAATAAGACTCTGTACACACTGATTTCTTGCACTGAATCCTGGAACATGACTTCTTGCCTCTTACTCGTAAATGGAGTTGACTTGCCTTCCTTGCAGAGGGCAACATGACCTCAGAAATATTAATTCCCACTTTTTTCCCCCAGATAGGATTGTAAAACCAGCGCCAGGCAGGTGAAGCCAAAAATAACGAGAACGTTTGCTGCCTACAAAGGAAATGTCAGGGAGCTATAAAACATTGCTCAGATATCCCAGTGTGCCTCTCGCAGAGAGCACTGGCTCCCGGCTAGGGCTGCCTTCCCTCCGGCGTCCTTTGGCAATGTCTGAAACGCGGTCATTTCCAGAGTGTGGGGGCGATGCTCTGGGCACGCGTCAGGAAGAGGCCAGGAACGCTGCTCTGCAGGCTGCAGTGCTCAGGAAGGCCCTATAAAAACAAGCGCGGTCCAGGCCAATCTGCAACCTGTCAACTGTGCTGCTGTTGGGAACCCCCGCAGCCCAGGAAGCGTGGGCACTGTCACTCGGCAGCCTCTTAGGAGCGCGTCCCACGGTTCTATGTTTGCACGGATTTCACCTCGTAAAGTCCCTAGAGACATAACATCGTCAGGCTGCGTGAGTGGATGGGTGGAAATCATCAGCAGCTGGACTGAGGAATGGTAACATTCTTAGGGAGATTTATTTATTAGACAGGGAAACTTATTATTTTTCTTTTAACACAGGCATTTCTCAACAGGGTTTCCATGTTTCATAACAAAAAGAGAATGTAGCAGATGAGACACAGGCTTCCTAGGTAAGTAAATTCAAAATGTTTCCCAACTATTTTCCTTTTGTTGCTTGTAATTATTTTGCTGATGACTCAATTAATGAAAAATAAAAGTTTTACGTATTTTTTTAAATGGCTTATTCAGAAAATTATTTTTTAAATTAACAAATATAATGGGTTATTATAATACTTCCTTTCTGAAAAGTTTCTTCTCTTTTTTTGGTATTTTAAAAACCAATCTATATTAATGTTATTTAATAATGAAAGTAATAATAAATGCTTTAAAAATCTTTAACTAACAAATAACATTCATACCAAAAAGTGAATAAATCCTAAGGACAGTTTGATGAATGTTTCCAAATGGAATAAGTCCTTGTAATCATACCCAGATCAAGACATACTCCAAGACCTGTCCTTGTTCTCAGTTCTAACTCTCCACCAAATATTACCTTTGGCTGCATTCCAATTTTCTACCTTCGTAACTAGCTTTTACTCCTTTTCAAAGGTATGTGCCATCCTACAGCACATAATAGTTTGTGTTGGGTCCTTTTTCTTCTCAACCTAATCCTTTAGGTGAAACAGTGAAACAGTCGGTTTCACTGTTGTCTCATTCTCCATTGTATAAATTACTGCAACTTATTTATCTAGTCTACACTCTACATGCCCTTTGGTTGACAGAGTATTAAATTTGGGGGTGGGTATATAAGTAGAAACAGAATTGGTGGTTCGGGAGGAATGCATACATTTAGCTGTATATAGATATGGATAAACCATTTTCCAAAGTAACTGTAAAAATAGACACTCCTTAGAGTTGTACATTAAAGTAACCTCTCACCCTATCTCTATCAACAATGAGTACTGTCGGTTTTTAATTTTAGCCATTCTGATGTATATATGGTAATATCTCACTGTGGTTTTAATGTGTAGTCCTTGCACGACGGATGATACTGAGCGCTTTTCATGGTATCTGGACACTGGTTATCCTCTTTTAAGAAGTGCCAATTAAAAACACATGTATTCATTTCTGTTGTCTTGTTATTGATTTGTAACAATTCTTAATGTAGCCTAGATATGTGATCTTTGTTGGATATGTGTATTGCCAACATATTCTTCCACTATGAAATCAGTATTTTTACTCTCTCTATGGTGGGTTGTTTTTTTTTATATATAAATTATAGTTCAGAATATAAATGATGAATGAATTTTTCTTTATACTTAAGGTTTTTGGTGCCTTCTTTTAAAAATCGTTACCTATCAAAAAGTCATCATTGTCCTATATCATCTTCAAGAATCTTTATTATTTTACGTTTCACATTTGGACCAACAATGAACTTAGAATTTATTTCTCAGTATAATGTGAGGTAGAGGTTCAGAACCTATTTGTTCTCATATGTGACCATTCATTGAAAATCTCATGCTTCCTTCAGAGTCCCGTGCTGGCCTCTCTGCTGCGAGTCCCATAACTGTGCTGCTGGGTTTGCTCCTTCACTTGCACCTTTGAACATTTACCCTTGGTGTCCTTGTCTACCTACGACAGTCCCACACTACAGCAGCTTTATAATTAATCTTGTTTATTAAGTATGTTGTTTGATTTATACCTGTGATGCCCCCATTTTTTATGATGTACAAAAAATAATTGCAATCTCATTTGCTTTTTTTTATGAATTATTTCCATGATGGTTTTTGCAACAAAATTGAGGTACTTGCTGACACGAAATGACATGTCAGCTATATATATTGCCCAGTGTCTTGCCCACATTAGGCACTCAAGGGTAGCTACAGTTAGTCACAGCAGTAGCGAGGTAACAGCCGTAAACAGGTGAGCTATCATTATGCTAAGAGCTGTTCATGAAACTACATTACAGGTTCAACTTTCCAAACGGACTTTAATAGCAACTCTTACTCACTGGAAACCTATGTTCTTTATGCAATCTCATTTTTTGCCAATCAAATGTGCACGTCCCTTATAATCACATAATGCTTACACAGACACGTTGCTAATAATATGACTAACTGAATTCTGACTCTCTGGCTGAGATCACGATTTGGAGAGCGACACGTGGATGGTGCAACTAAGACTGAGAGCAAGTGTTTGGGGCACAGATACCCTGAGTTTGGCACTCAGCTTCGCCACTTACTGTGAGTGTGAACTTTGAGGCTCATGTCCCCATATAAAACATGAGAGCCACTGTAACAATTGAACGCATTACTTTAAAAGAACGTATGTCGGTAGCCCAGTGCTTCTTTGTGAGAAATTTGTAGTAACTGTCAATAATATGCTATTAACAAAACCTCAAGCCTATGGGTTCCTATTTATAAAATGTAGGTAGTAAAATGTACCTTACAAATCTACTGTGTTTGGAGATATTTGTAAAACATGGAAGAAGAAGGTTGGTCCACTAAGATGTCACCCATCTCGAATAAGATGTTTTAAATGTATTCAAAGGAGGGGAGATTTTATGATTGTATGACATTTGCTGAAGGACTACTATATGTCAAAGACTGTTCCAGGTATGCTATTTGTCAACAAGGTTTCTCCTTTCATTGAGTTTACGTGCTAGATGCTATATAAATTTATTGAGAGGACTGAGGATATTAATTACGAGATTCTAAGTTGTTCTTTCCAAGGAATTTGGGAGGCTTAAAGCATACCTGCTTTGTCTATTGCAATTCATTCCAGATGAACTTCTTGTTGCTCATGTGCTTCTGTCTAAGGGATTCCAGATTATGCACTAAAGTGGCAGGGAGAGGAATCTGTTGCTATGAAACAATGTTGAGTAAAAAACAAAGCTCAATTATTTAACCAGAAGTACTGTGTCTGAAACACAAAGATTCCACTTTGTACTTTTACAAACCCTTGAGCTGTACACTTCCTCTTTATAATTAAAACCTATTTAAGAATTTATTTCAAAGTTAGCAAAAGTATAAATTCTTTATCCTTGTATTTATAAATTAATTTACCCTGGTACTTATTATGTATGGTACTAACTTTGGACAACAATTACACTCTAGAAGGTGTTGTGTGTGCATGTGTGCGTGTGTTTAGCAGTTGGAGTATCCTGAGGATGGATGGATGGATATATATATATATATGTATATATATATGTATATATGTATATATTCAGTAAAGTGGCAAACTAGAAAAATTATGAAAAATCAGCATCAGATCTAATTCCCCACTGAGGAACCGGAGAGGTTTTCTGAGGGCAGAATCAGTTCCTCAGCCCTGAGGAAAGTACAGACACTCCCTTCACATGTTCACAGGCCAGGGACTCCTAGACCCCTCAGCACTTCCTTTAGGAACAACCTGGCTCAGCCTGACAGAGTCCTAAAGAACAGACTTCCTTTGACATTTTAACACGTGTCAGAATGATTTTTTTCTTTAACGATGCTCGCCACCGGTTCATTTATTCTATGCCAATTAATCCCCACGCCGATTTCAAAGCAACCCCCTTAACTCCCATCCCTCATTCCTCCATTCGGTGCACAACCTTGACTCATACTCTCTAAAGAAAACAGAAGATGTCAAACAGCCACACGCCTACATACACACAATCTCCCAATCTGTCTTCCTCCTTCAGGGAAAACTAATCAAAGACTTCCTCCTCATCCTCTCCAATGCTAGAAACTCCAAGGTGCTGGATTCCTTCGGTTCCTGCAACAGCATTGCATGAATCCTTTCTCACCTTACATTCACCTTGTCTCAGTCCTAGTGTTCTTATTGGCACACCAGCCTGCTGCTTTCCCAAACGATAGACAGATACATCCCAAGGTGCAAGCAGAAGAGCAGGCACAGCAGAACTGAGCCTGGTGGGTGTCCACAGCCCTACGCAGCTCCCCGCCGCCTTTCTGGTCTCGCTCAGGCCTCGCTGCCTTTGGAAGCGCGGTCTGACCTGCTCCTCTCTTCCCAGGCAGGCTCCAGTCCACCCTTCAGCCGGGTTCTGTCCATGGCTCCCCTGGCCCCAGCCCCAGGACTGCCTGTGAGCTTCTCTCTGCCCCTCGCACTTCCCTCTGTCCTGTGATCTCCCTGCCGGTCCTGCATCCAAACCACCTGCTCCTTGGCTCAGTCCCTGCTCTCTATCTGCGGAATCTGTCCCGGTTTAGGCTGTTAGTGTATTTTGTTCATTAGAGTCCACATGTGAGTTCAGAAAAGGAAAACAAAAGAGAGAAAAAAACTCACGAACAGAGACAACAGTGCGCTGACTGCTGTTCCCCGGGTGAGCGCAGAGAAGGACAGAAAGGAGAGCGAACTCATGGACGCAGATGTGCGCTGACAGCTGGGGAGAAAGAAGAGAGGTGGGGAGGAGGAGGGAGGAGGGTCGGGGGGGGGAGAGGATGATGGAAGGAGACTTCACCTGGGGTGGGACACACAGTGCGGTGTAGAGATGTGTTGTAGAACTGTGCACCAGAAACCTGTAGAATTTTCTTAACCAGGGTCACTCCCAATGAATTCAATTAAAAACAAAACAAGACAAAACAAACACCTACAGGCTCTTTGTCTCCCGAAACCACACTTCTCTGCTTTTACTTGTTCGGAGGGGCTTCCATTCTCAGTAACCTTTGCTGACTTCTCTTACAGGTCATCCACCTGTCTGGCTGCTCCCAGCTCCAACACGGTTGCCCTGGCATCCGTCTTTCACGGCCCCTAGGACCCTCGTCCAGTCCCGCACTGCAGCGGGGGTCTGTGTCTGAGGACTCCGGTGAGTGTGTCCGGACCACCGTCTCTTCGAAGGTACTCAGATCCCGTTCTTAGCATACCCAAACGGGGACTCAGGAATTCCCTCTCCAAATCCATTTCCTCCCTGGGTTTTCCCACTCCATTAAGCAGGACTCTGGAAACGACACCTCTTGCTGCCATTTCTAAACAGACTCTTATCAGCAGGAGCTAGGACGCTTACTTCTAACCTGCACCCATCCACTCCAAGTCTAACCTCCTAGTTGAAGCCCTTTCCGTCTGCCACCTGACTGACTGCACGACCTTCACCGCTCATCTGCGCAGCTGCTCTGCTGACGCTCCGCGCACAGATCAGAAAAACCTGCCTCCACACTCGCGAAATTACGCTGCCGGCCCTTTCATCTGCCCCAGTGGTTTCAGGTGGCGAGGCTCCTTCCTGCTAAGGCTCCAGCCCCATAAAACTCCCACCCGTCCGTCCTCACGGCACGTGGCTGTCTCCGAAGCTCTAAGGCTCCCCCCCCCCCCCCACAGTTCAGAACCTCAGAAAAATCCGTTCTCGTTTCAAGACTTGTATCCTCCTGGCACAGAACGTGGCTGGTGTTGTCTCTTCAATAAACTTCCAGCTGAAACGCCACAGACCCCTGCAGCGTCCTCTATCCCCTCTACCGAAGTCACCTCATTCACAGACTACGTTAGCATCTGCCTGTTTTCCTTTTCATGTCATTTAGGCGCTGGGAACACTCGCCTATTTACCCTTTTATTTATTCCCTCCTTAGCGCGCCCGATTTGTCGCCTACTGTATACTCTGCTGTAGCGGACCTGGCCTCTCGCCCTGAGTGCAGGAATACACGGGCCGGAAGGAGAGGGAGAAGCCGTTTCCTGCCATTTTCATGCCAGGGAGTCACTCTATAAATAAGGCTTTCCTAAAGCCAAAGAGAAACATTAGGAAAAAAATTGTTAAAGGTCATTTCACTCCAATTTGATTAAAGTTGCCAAACAGTAACTACTGATAATGATGTATTTGTTTCCTGAAGGTGACTAAGGTTTCATTCAGGTAGCAGCCGTTCCCTGTTTAGTCTGAACCAAGAAGTAATAAAATAAACACAATTTTCTTTTCAAAAATAGCATTAAAAAATACCAGTACAACACTTGCATTTTAACTAGTTATTTCATCACATTACTATTCACCTTCTTGACGGGGTTAAGTCAATAGATGAGAAACATAGGAAATTCACATTCTTTCATCTGAATGCTTTTCTCTATTTTATTTTCACACTCATAAATATGGAGAGTCCACTCTCTCAAAGAGATTTAAGAGTCCTATCTTTAAAAAGTAGAATCTAAAAAGGACAGACAGGAAGGAAGAAAGGAAGGGAGAGAAGACAGAGAAAGTCTGATTCAAAAAGACCTCATTTAAAAAAAAGTGTTTATTGATGCTAAGACTCATTAACAAGGTACTAATGAAGACCCCCCTTCGATTCGTACTTGAACTGAAAAAAACGTTAGCGCTCTATTGCATTTCTCTCCCGTTACAGAACAATCCACGGAGAATGAAGGCACAGGGGCTCAGCACTGCACTCCGGAAGCCTGCAGCTTTGGGCGTGAACAGGAAAGACCAAGTTAGGTCGCACCTGAAACGTTAGCCTCTAGCTCCGCTCCCCAACCACAGACAAGGTACAGACCGAGCACAGAGCTCTGTAAGGCTGCCATGGCTGAGGTCTCTTCTTCCAGCTCTGGAATCCACCGTCCAGGACCCTGGAGAATCCCTCCCTTTGTTCAGGTCCCCACCTCCAGTGGGCAGAGCCTTCCCTACTGGACTGTCACTTACCCTAGCTGGCCCAAACCTCTTATTAGCTAAAATAATATAATCATAATTTACAAGGATCCCTATTTTATCAGAATGGAAGTCCTGCCACCCTATAAATTAAAGGCGAAAGGGATATAGGGGGAAAAGGCAGTTGCAAAACAGCTAAAGGAATAAAACTACCAAATGAAAAAGCAAAATCGACAGCCACCAAGTACACAGAAAACCTGCAGTAGGGACCCCGAGTTCAGTCTCACTGAGGATTACGTATGTGTGTGTTTGCTCCACCTTTCTGATGCCAAAACATCGCTGACATAATAACAGGTTTCTAATATGTCAATTCTTATCATTTTCTCTCTCTCTCTTTCTTTCTCTCTTAGCAATAGGCAGGAGGTCCTGAGTGACCCCATTCAAAGCTTGGTGCGTTCTTAATGGTCAGTACTTACATCAGCTAACAAGCAGCAGCAGTCATGGGTCATGACAAAAAACACATAATGAAGTAATAATAAAAAAAACCTTTTCAACTCATTGGTTTGACTTTTAATTAGACAACTGATGTTTGTATACATACCTTGTCAGTTTACTCATAATACTGACTAGCACCAGAGCTAAAACAAGTAAGTTGTCACTACACACAGGAGAGGGGCTGTGACCCAAGAGCAGGACAAAGCCAGTATCGGTGAGGACGGGAGAATCTGCAGCCCTCAGATGCTGTTCAGACAATGTCAGGAGATACTATTCAGAAGTTAGCGGATGGTCTCTTAAAAATTTATATCATACATGCGCGTCTGTGGTATGCAACTCCACCACTCATGAAATATCCGCTCAAAAACTTGTGTGTAAATGTTCTTAGTCACATTATTGTGACAGCAAACTGGAAAAAAATTTAAAACTCCATCAACTTTTTAAGTGGATGAAATCCATTATACTGATATAATGGAAGGCAAGTCAGCAAAGAAAAGCAGTAAACTATTGATACACACTACAACACGGATGAGCCCACCCTTGGAATGCCATGCTAAGTGAAAAAAGGCAGACATAAAGGATACTGTGTTAGACAATCTCATTTAAAAGCAATTTCTGGAAAATACAAAAATGTAGAAAAGGAACACAGATTGGGTTGCCTGAAGCAGGCACTGACCACACGAACACAAGGGAGCTTCCTGGGTGGGCGAGGTACTAGAAAACGGGATTGTGGGGATTGTTCTATGACTAGAAGTCATTATCCAACCACACTGAGTACATTTGAGGGGATGTAAATTATTCCGCAATGAAGGTGTTAAGAATGACAGTCTTCAAAGAGTAAGGGACTACGTACACTGAGGAAGAGAAAGACAGCACCCCGGAAAAGCAGCAGTCTCTCACGGGAAGACCAGAGGGCTGTCCACTGGACCCGGGGCCAGCTGCCGCTGGTGGCAGAAGGGAGAGGCCTCGGGGGGGGGAAGAAAAAAGTGAGATTTATAGATTAACTGCTATGTGTTGTCACCAATTCTTAGTAGAGGTTTACAATTCTTTTGAAATATCTGGAAATGCAAATATCAGTCTCCAAAAAATACCCTAAAAAACATGTATAAGAAAAAAAAGTGTTATTCAACAGTAAATTACAGAACATCACAGTAGCATAAATAACACATACATATTTACCCACAAATTCAGGTACACCGTGTCTCAAGGTAACAGACTGATGAGAAGGATGGATATGACTGGGAGGGGGTAGAGGAGAATGTTGGGGGCAAAAAACGGAGGGAGAAGGGAAAGGATGTCGGTCAGATCCTTGTCTCCTGTCGTAACAAGCCAACAGATCAAATCTAAATGCAACAAGAGTCAAGGAAGTGCCAAAATTATAATCTGAAGGTAACTACCAAAAGCCCGATTAAGAGACCATAAAGAGGCTATCCTGGAGCACTGTCATTAAGGGGGGGGGGGCTGGCGTCGCAAGGGGACCAGCCCTGTGGTACTTCTGCACTGTTCACTATTCTCCTGTATCATTTAACTCAAAACCACCAGGCTTCCAACCATTCCACAACTGGGCTGAACTGCGTAAGCCAATCTGTTAGCCTATGCAATTGCACGGTAGGTAGTAGGAAAGTTTTAATATCATCCAAAATGAAGCTCAAACTAGTTATTCATTTCTCCTTTCTTACTGAGTTTACTGGGATGACACAGGTTAACAGAATTATGCAGGTTTCAGGCACACATATCTACAGCACCTCATCTGTACACGATATGGTGCGCTCAGCACCTCAAGTCAACTTTTAAGCAACTGCTCTCCCCCCCCCCCCCCGTCCCCCGTTCCCAACATGAATCTGTGGCCAAGAATCCTTATTGACCACGTAAGTAGGTTTCTTTTTTTTTTTTTTAAAGAGGATACAGTCTGTTTTATTTTTGTCCATTTGGGTTTTTTTATTAAACTTATTTGGGTGACGTGGCTTAATAAAAGTATACAGGCTTCAATTGTGTAATTTCACAGTGCATCATCTGTCCATCCCATCATGTGTTTACCAACCAGATGCTAGCAATCTCTGTCTCTCCTCAAATGGCTTCCTTCCCCTTCTCACCAACAGAATGCACTTATCCTCAAGGCCCTGTTTCACATGGCCGTTTCATCTGGAGTCCTTCTTTGACCCTTTCAGCAATACTCTGATCCTCCTGCCTGGGCTCCTGACTAATCAGTTTCCATGGGTGGCAATTCCATCATCGTTCCGGAAGCTCTTGTCCAGTTCTCCCTCTGAGGATCGGTAAACAAGTTTGGGGGCTATACACAAGAATTCCTAAAACAAACATAATGATTATATTTTTTAAAATGAAAAAATAACCATTTTTTTGTGAGTTATCAATGCCTCGTGTGAAGTCAGGATTCACTAAATGGCTTTTGGGAAAACAGAGTGAAAGGAATTTGTAGACTGTAAGACTCTCGTAAAAATTGCAAAAGTCAAGTGGGAGAATCCTAAGAGACAGCAAAAGTATAAAACAGCAAAAGTATTTGAAAAGGAAATGTTTAGAATGAATATGCTTCTGTTAGTATGCATAATATGTATAATAAGAATAGATATGTATATGTATTCATTACAAATTACATACTCATACATTTTTCAGGTACAAATGAAAATGTCTTCCATTCTTTCTTTTCCTTCAGATGATGTCTAGACATGGTTTTATGTTACCTTTACCCACACTGTTAATGGTACATCAGACACACCATCCTCTACCTCCCCTACGTGTAATATAAGATGGTTTTGCAATCTCATTACTGAACTATAGTTAAGATTAGTGGTTCCCTGTGTCAATGCTTTAAATTTTAACACGATAACTTTTTACCATTTTTTGATGCAAAAATAAAGAATTCTGACCCACAGTCGACCCCATTCTACTCTTTCCACATGGTAACACAGGAAAGGAAAGAAAACCAAAACCAGGACCCAGTCGATGTGCATACACCATCACTACCTTGTCCTTTTCAGCACTAGAGGTTTTGGACAGAGGCTCTTGAAGTAAATCTTCCCAGAAAGGAGATGCTTCGCTTTGCCTCCAGTCCTTGCCCACATTGGCGCAGAGGAAAGGCCCCATGAACTAAGGGAGCACGAAGCATCACGTGTAAGGATGTTCAGATGCAGGCTGCTGAACACTGACAGTCTGCACAGAGCACTGCAAGGTTCGCGCTCAGAGGACCCGGCGCTGACCTGCTGGGGTGGGGTGAGGGGACGCCGGCCAAGGGGCATTGTGCCCACTGCTTCAGAGATGGGCCAGCCATTTGCAACATTTTCACCATCAGGACTCGATGGGACCAGGAAAGTCTCTCCATAAGGAGTCAGGAAACTGACATAGCAATGCCTTTAGAAACAAATTGGCCTCAAAAATGAGAGATGTAGCAGTTCATTCAAAAATGGCTTTATATCCACTCTTTCCTGCTAGGACCAAAGGCATCCTCACCACCTTGGGCCATCATGTCCTCCATGGAAATGTGTGTCTTTATTTGTGTAAGCAGAGAATTCTGTAAGGGCTCCAGGCTTGGAAATTTCGTCTCGAATAAGAAGGAAAATATGGGAATCGTTTGCACTTATATCACTT
Source organism: Saccopteryx bilineata (assembly GCF_036850765.1). NCBI lineage: Eukaryota > Metazoa > Chordata > Mammalia > Chiroptera > Emballonuridae > Saccopteryx > Saccopteryx bilineata. The sequence continues at coordinate 7,146,528 of NC_089495.1, forward strand.
TAATCACAAAAATAAAAGGCTACATGCTTTGGGCAGTGACAGCTTTGAATTCCACTACTTGTTAAGGTTCACCCATATTTCATGATAAGATTACTCTATTTTGTAGAATAATCCTACAGTTCAATTTTGTGGGGCTTCCTCTTGATTTATGGCTTTAAATAACTATTAGTCTATGAACTCAATATATAAATTAAGAGCTTAGTGTTTCATTATAGCCTCAGACATAAAAACTCAGCTGTATGTACATTATTTAGTCTCTGCAAATAAAATAAAATAAATGCATCTCTCTCACAACTTCTTGTGCGGTTTATAAGCCATGATGTATACATAGAATTTAATATCATTCTTGGTATACGTAATGACCACTGCGTTAAGTGTGCAAATATGTCCTCTGAGTCTCCGGGAGAAGCGCATATTTATTTATTTATTTATTTTTACTTTTCGACCACAGCTCATTTTCAATCTCGTTTGGTATTAGTTTTAAGTGTCTAGCGTAGTGGCTAGACAATTACATAATGTATGAAGTGATTCCTCCGATAATTCTAGTCCTCACCTGGCACCATCCATAGCTATTACAATGTTATTGGCTATATTCCCTCATGCTAGATGTTACACCCCGGGACTGTTTTCTCACTGCTGGGCTCATCTGTACTTCCTAGTTCCCCCGCCTGTCCTCCCAAGTCCTCCCCAGCCCTCCCCTCTGAAGCCACCAGTCCATGCTCTGTCTCCAATGTTAAATTTATACACATATAAGGGATGAGAGACTCTGCCTTCGCTGTAAATAGTCACGTCACTGGAAATATCTCTTGTGATTTTTTTTAAAAATGTTTCTCCTTTTAGAAATTAAGCATTTCATAATTGCTTCAATGCTTTTCATATTTCTAAATAGGGTACTAGTCACCAAATTAAAAACAATTCTTAGCTAAACACAGAGAGGTAGAAAGAAACCATAGACTAAATATTTATCAGTGGGCTACCCAGTGAAGCATAACATTTTATTTGGTAAGGATGCATTTTAAAATAATAATCCTTCTGGTTCAACAACTGATAAAAATTGTTTCTTTTAAAACACTACCCTTAAACAAAGTATCTAATGTATCAGTGTATAAATTTTAAATGGTTATATAAGACTTGTACCACTTACAAGCCTGAATAGAGACATTAATAAACCTCCATTTTGTCATATTAACTAACAAACACCCTAAAATAAAATGTAAACCAACATTGAATAAGAAATGTAAACTATCATGAAAATTCAAAAATAAGTTTTGTTAAAAGAGGAGGTAATTACAGTAAAAAAAAGTTTGTTTAAAAATATTTTAGGTTTCAGTGTCTCCAGCATTAATAAATGCACACTCAAAAAAATATATATATATATTCTGAATGATCCTGTAATTGTTCACTTAACATTGAAACGTTAAATGTTTTCAGATCAATAAGGTATAAATTAATCCAGAATTTAATCAATGTTTCTAAAGAAGTTACTTGTCTTTTCCTGTTCACATAATGTCAGGTTCAGAAGTGAAAATTACCTAAAAAGGATAAAAATATATTTCTTTACTTGATAAAAGTGTTTTGAACAGAATAATCATAAAAATAGTCTAGTCATGCCCTGGCCAGATGGCTTGGTTGGTTAGAGCATCATCATGATACAGAAAGGTTGTGGTTTGATCCCCAGTCAGGGCACATAAACGGATGTCTCTCTCTCTCTCTCTCTCTCTCTCTCTCTCTCTCTGTCTAAAATAAATAAATAAAAATTTTTAAAAATAGTAGTTATAAAACTTTTTTTAAAAAGTATGTAGTTATAAAACTTTCAAAGGATAATTTTGCTTCTTGCCCAATAAAATCCTTCTTGGAAAATCACAGCAATTCCTCATAATTTATTTTAATATATGTTTGTCCTTACTGATTAGTTTAAAATAATCCATGGATCCCATTATATATAATTACCAAATTTGGTTTAAAATATATTTATATGTTTTTACAAGCTGCAGAAAAGGAAAGCAGAGAATGATGAGAATGTGTTTACAAACTCTGAGAGATTGTTCTAGCTTCTTTAGTCGCTGAATAAAAGTTTGTAGGTTATGAGGATGAGAGTACGACGAAAGTCTCTAACCTCCATGTGACAGGATAAGACAGCACACCCAGGAAAAAAGGTGGGAATTATCTACAGCTTGAACCCATGAGAGAAAGGTTTGAAATCTTCTAAGAAATAAAATGAAACAAGATAGGTAATGGGTTGAAACTTTTGCACCTCAACGCCAGGCTAATGTGAGGTTATGTTTCGTGATTTTAATAACTTGGATGGGCAGATGACCAAGAGAATGAATGTTCGCACAAAGTCAGCCCTGGGCCATGTTGCTGAAATCGCATTTTCAAAAACTGAAAGTTACTTTGTGAATCAATGTGTCACAACACATCAGAGATGGGAGTTTTGAGGGAAGAAAACCACACATTTAAATGATGGGGTGACTTGGTAGATTCCACACAGATTTATGGCACTAACCAATTGTGAATGGCGTGATCACTGTGGGGCTGCACCGCAAGGCTGCTTAACCTCTTGCAGAGAAGTGGACGTGAGCCGCAGGCCAGGTTCAGTGTTTCTTTGCTGATAAGTTGTTTGGGGCTATTGTCCTCAGAGGCTGAGAAAAGGGCCAGGAAAATGCCAATGTTTCCACAAGAACACACACACAAAAAGTGATCATTTTATAGCTATACAGAGAGACTTGAATCAAAACCAGCCTTCTCTAATAACTGGAATACTCAAAATATTTACTAGACTCTAAATTACTTTGGCTGTTAAAATATTTGGCATCTCTTAGATTCTTCAGAAGGAAAAACTACTATAAACCATAGAGACATTTTCAAAAGTAAATATTCCCCAAATGCCTTAAGCACAAGCAAACTTCTCACTCGTCCAAAGTCCAGGTAAATTTTTTCTCATTGCCCCTTAAACAGTAAGACCTCAATTAATACTGATTGACTTAAATGAATAATTCAATGATCAAAAAGTCCACAGCAAATATTCAACAGATGTTTGGAGTATAAAATTATTGACCTATTAATTAACAAGGTCAATGAGAAGTCTCCAAATTTGAGAGATAAACACTAAAAAGGAAAATAAAGAGATAATATTTAGCTTTATGGTCTTAATTTATCAATATCACTGTCCAGTATCTCCTGTGTTCACTTGTTTTGCCCCACGGAGGAGTCTACGTATGCATTTGAACACCCAAAGCTCCATTTGGAAGCATGCTTTTACATAACATCATCATCTTATAGTAACTGGAAAGTTACAGAACACAGGGAAGGTTGTGTTTGACTTAAAAACTAACATTGCAACATTGAAACATCCTTAGTATAAAAAAGAGAAAGGAAAAAAAGCTTATACAGTACTAGTTCCTGTTGAGTTGACTGTTGGTGATGAGACTTAGTTTACATAAGTCGCTTTAGTGGCCAGGGCTATGCCAGTCGGACAATCAAGAGTTGATGAACATTGTATTGGGACACTGTAGGCACATTAAACCTGAGAAATCCTGGCCAGTGTCTGCTCTGGGGCTTGATTTATCTGGTATGGTTATCGATAGTATCACAGCAACAGAGCCACTGCCATGTGACCAACTGTAACTGAATTATCTTGCGACTGTCCTGTCTTAGTCCCTAAGTTTAAACTAATAGAGTATGCCGTCTTCCATACATCCTAAAACACAGTATGTGGTGAATTATTAAAAAGATAAAGTGTAACTTTTCCTCAAGAAAACACTTAACGTGTATTTGAAATGGAAATGCTTGTTGCAAAAAGCACTAGGGAGGAAAAAAAAAAAGATTCCGGGCTGTATTCAATGTGTACATAAGTTAAAGAAAGAGGAGCTGCCTTGATCATGAGGCTTTTTCTTGGCATGTAACTATATCGACGGAGAAATGCTACAAATGACGTAGTATCAAATCCACCCTCTGATTTAGTTCAGTGAGCCTTCATTTTCTTCTTCTTTTTCCATATACTTTAAGTGCATGGCTGAAGGGGGAAGATCATGAATTTGGGATCAGATAGACCTTGGTTTAATCCTAGATCTACTTACATTTTTTAAATTTATCTGCAAATAATTAGGAAGTCTGAGTCTGAGTCTCGGCTGTATGGTGTTCATGAGCTTTGCACTAAGCATTCAGGTTTTTTTCTGAAGATGATGAGCACGCTCCTTCCCTTGCGTAACCGCAAGCACGCGTCTTGTTGGCACGTGTTCTTAAATCAAATCCTAAAGGCGACTCGAAACTTCATTCTGTTCAAATCCTTCTATGATGGGTGGTGTATGTTTTGCCCATGCTAATGGTAAAGGCCCCAAATTAAATTTATTCCAACAAATACTGACTTGGCAGGAACTGGGCCAGGTGCTGGAGGAGGCAGGGGAAACAATGTCTCCTCCCCTGTGACAGGAAGAATGCTGGTACCACAGGAGCCGGGCAGCTAGCCACTGGGAGGAGCCCGTGGCTGCGGCTGCGGCTGCGGGAGGAAGGGAAGAGGGAGAATCAGACCCTGAAAGCCGGACTTATCCAGGGACTGGGCACCCAGGAAACGGAGGAGAGGAAGCCCGGTCCAGGAGGGAAAAGCAAGGCGGGTCGGGCCGGGCTGAGGGCAAAAGGCCGTGCGGAGGGAGGCTGCCCTTCCAACCGCACTCGCTCCCAGCTGCCCCCGTGAGCCCACTGTGTTCGGGACTGAGGATGGGGCCGGCAGCAAGGGCTGGTTTGCAAAGTATTTATTTTCATCTAGTAAAGTGCAAATGTGGGAAACGTTTGGGGGATAAAATATGTAATAAAGTGTGTATGCAGCTCTGCAATGCCCTGCTTATCAAGAAGATTGAAATAATATCCACTAAACATTGCACAAGAGACTCAAAAAGTAAGGATCCATGATTAAGAGTCTTCTAATGACAACAGGCCAGAAATAGGGTGTAACATGAGCAATTATGTAGTCACGATAAATTCTATATAATAAATAAATAATATATATAAAAATAATACATAATATATACATATAAAGCAATATATCTAACAATGATATAATATGTAAACTATATAGAACACAGGTGCACACACACATATATGCACATATATATGAAGTTAAACCTCTTTCCAGAAGCATGGCACATTACATTTATCGTTCTATTTTCTGCATATGAATGATGAATGTGTGTAGGCTTTTAGTGCGATGATATTCAGTGATTGTCAAACATTTGTCCTGCAAGTTAAATAACTGCCACCTCTCCGATCGTCTCATCAGACTTCAGCAGCAGCACAGATGTGGAGCAAACTCTCTTGTTGACCTGTGACCCCAAATCTCTACACAACACTGAAGTCCACAAAAACTTATCAATATTTTGATTTCCAAAAATGCTGGTCACCTCCAGAATGGAAAAAAAAAATTGCTACAGTTTCAAGAAACCTTTGTTGCTCTTTTAAAATATAAGTTATCTCAAAGTCATATTACCTGACTCAAAATTTTTCATGCTTAGGGCATTAATAAAATTTAAATGTAATAAAAAACCCAACCTGAGAAAGAAAAATTACTTTCTGTTAAAAAAAAAATGTCTGATAGTGACTTAACTTTTGAAACTTTTCGCTGTAACTCCATGGACTCTGTCTGGGCACAAAGTCGCTTGGGTCTATGACTATTTCAGTGAAATCGTCCAATCCTAGACTCTGCCCTACACACAGACTTCACTGCGAATGGGTGGATCTCTGATGAATGGGGCTTTGAGCTAGAATACAGAGAATGATCAGAACGTCCAGAGAACCCAGGGCAGCATATACATAATTTAAGAAGAAAGAATACCACACTTTCTTCAAGTGCCTAAAGGCTAACTTTTCTTTATGAAATATTAAGGTTCTTTTCTAAATGAGAAAGTAGCCCTCCAGTCCCTTTCCAACCTGGGGTCCCAGTGTGAGGCAGAGTAGCGAGCCCACAGGTGCGAGGGTCAGTAAGAAAGCACTTTTAGGTGGAATGTGCTGTCTAGCAGAAGACATGGCAGCGTCTCTCTCCCAGTATGTGAGCTGTACACAGCAATGCTCAAGTCGCTGATGACAAGAGGAACGTTAATGAGCACAACCCTATATAATAACACTGTTGACGAACGGCGTCTGTGCTAGCTTGTTAATAATATCATTTCCCTTACAACAGTACTTCAAGGTAGACAGTATGATCCTTATTTCGTAGATGAGGTAACTGAGGCTTAGAGCAGTTAAATAATCTACAAAAAGTATATAGCCAGTGGGTAGGAAAGACAAGAGTCAAACCCATGTTCCTAAGACTTTGTAGCCTGTGCTAATTGAACTATATTAATATAACTCTAGAATTCTCTGAGCTTTATAAAGTTATAATCCCCAGTTGTCACACAGACTTGCCAATGGGGTGCCGGTCTTACCCCTTGGTCTGAATCCTCCCCCAGTCCAGCGGGACGATGCCGAGACTGATGCGTGTCAGGAGATAGGACCAAGGTTTTGCAGACGGAAAGCCGCGGGTCCAACACCAGCCACTTATCCCCGAGGAGTTCTAAATGTCACCTTTGTCTTGAGTCCCCTGGGAAGCTTCACCAATCAACCCTTTGGAGTCACCCGGGTGCCTACCCACAAGCTCAAACAGCCACGCTTCTGCACACTCACTTGTATCCATGAGCCTAAGACTCTTGTTCAAATATATACATATTATCTCCTTTTTGATAAAAATGTAAACTCTTGGCCCACCTCCCAGAGACACTGGGCTTTCCGTTCTTCCTCCGGACCAGCTCCACCCACAGTTCAGACCCCGGGGAACACTCCCTCTTTCCACGGTAACCCGTGCAGTGTGTCCCTCCCGAGACTGCAGGGACTGAGGGGTTTCCTACCCTCCCCACCGTCTGTTTACAGAAGTAGCCAGAGCTAGTTCCAGAGACGATCTTGTTCGACGGCGGTCTCAATAACGCAGCAAACATCCTGCCTGGCCTGAGAGCAGCTTGCTCGCAAGAGGCTGGGTTTTGGGCATTTACGATATCATCGCGGGCCTGACAAAGTCTGAAAGTTTTAGGTACAAACGAGTTTATCCCCAGTCAAAAATGCAATGCCCCGTTAAAGCTGCCTCGGGGCCTCTGTGGGTCTGTCCTGGGCAGACCACAGATAGAGCACTGTGTTCAATGGCAGGCAACTTCTTTTAACGTAACAGACACAGTTTCTGTGACTTGCTAAATAATAATATACCTTTGAAAATCTCCCATTGTCCCTCATAACTCTTATATTTCAATGACTTGTTGTCTCTTTTGAAAAACTGTGCAAGTTACCTAGAACTTTACTGGCTGGTGCTGTGATTTCTGTCATGAGTAAAAGCAACCTAGAGGAAGTTAGTTACAATATTAAAATTCTAAATAGCACACCATCAGTATTCAACCACCACTGAAATTCCCCGCAACCGCCAAAATTATCAAAGGTCACCATGTATCAGTTATTCACATAGCGCCGCCACGAAAGTCAGGCAGGTGTCAGATGTTCATGAACTCCTAACTTGCTTAATTTATTAAGCAAACCAGCCACTTATCCAATCAGCCCTTTGGAGTCACCCGGGTGCCCACCCACAAGCTCAAACAGCCATGCTTCTGCATGATTTGCTTAATACAGATTTGCTTAAAAATTAAGCAGACACAGAAATTCCCTGGTTGCTGCGAGCTCAGAAGCCACAGAGACAGGCAAAGGCTACAGGCAGGGAGGCGGGTGCCGTGACGTGGCCGCGCATCACGCTGCCCGACCGCGTGCGCGCTGAGCGAGTGGCACGCCTCTCAGGTACGGCTCCGGCTCCCTCCTTCAGCCCTGACATCATCGAAACATATCGTGGGGTTGCATCCTGTGACATCGCTTATAAAATGCAACAGCGAAGCTCTTGCAGAGGAAGCGAAGCTCTCAAAAGGGAAGCGTGAGGAAATGAGGGGACGTACAAACTCATCAAGAAGATGGACCATGAATGGAGTCTGTTCTTCTTTCTTAGGCTGTTGTAGAAAAATGCACTGATTTTAGTCATTTCTTCATAAACTATGAAACTATGATGCCAACCTTATTGTGAATAATTAGCAACAGTAAAACCAAAAGAAGAAATAAATTAGATAAAAACAATCCATATATATATTTAACAGGACTATCCCAGTCTTCATTCAAAATCTGTCAAGAATGTGAGGGCACAGGCTGGGTGGAAGCAAACGCTGAGCCTGTTAAGTGCACCTTGCAGGAGAGGGTCAGGTCGGCTTCATCCAGCAGCTTATAAGGAAAGAGGATTAAAAGGGGGGCGGGCGGAGGGAGACGCGGGCTTAGACCTTAGACGAGCAACACTGACTTCGCTTAGATATACCTTGACTTTATCTTAATGTTTGTTGTTTGTTTTTTTAATTGAATGTATTGGGTGACGCTGGTTAATAAACCCATGCCTTCAGTCAATTAATATTTGACCAAGGGGGAAAAACACACACAATGAAGTAAAGACAATAAATAGTGCTGGGAAAATTAAATACTTGCTGAAAAATGAAATTAAACCACCTTCTTACACCACACACAAGAATAAATTAAAAATGGGTTAAAGACTTAAATGTTAGACTCAAAACTATAAACTCCTAGAAGAAAACATGGGCAGTAAAATCTCAGACATTTCTCATAGGGATACTCATCCTGATGTATGACCTTGGGCAAGGGAAACAAGAGACCACCTGCCAATGGGACACCAAACTAAAAGGCTTTTGCACAGCAAAAGAAATCATCAACAAAATAAACAGCCTAATTTTTTTAAAAATAGTAAAATAACTGCTTTGGGATTAGCAAAGGCTCTTTATATATGTACCGGGGCATTTAATATGTGAACCAAAAATCCTGGCCATTTTAGGTAGTATTTAAGACTGACCCATATTGGATTTGAATGGATCCCAATTCTACGTGATGGGTCACACTATTATACGCTCACATATGTTAGAGTAGTTTTAAAATAAGAGATTTGTGTGTGTGTGTTTGTGTGTGTGTGTGTGTGCATTAAAGACAACTCCTAAGATAACTGTTGAGGTGGCGAATACATTATTATAATAAATGACACAGGAAATCGACACTGTAGCGAGAGCAGGGTTCTGGAATAAACAGAGACCTGAATACAAAATTGGGCTTTACAAAGAAGGTTACATGGCAGAAAATCTGCTGTACTTGGGCTGTTTTCTAACTCTGTTTAGTCTCCGTTTCTTGAACCATAAAATAAGAACAATAATATTCATATATTTGGGTTGTTTTTTAATTAAATGTAAAAAAAAAAAAGGCAATTAGTGCCTGGATATTTAGGTACTAGATAAATAACATACCTATATAAAGAAACAAAGAAGGAAGGGAGGGAGGGAGAAGGAGGAAAGAGAGAGAGAGAGAGGAAAAGAGAAAGAGTAGAAAGAAAGGAGAGAAAGGGACAGAAAGAACAATTCAAGGAATAAATTTCATATTTCTTCTGTCTTTCCTCTCCAGTCTTCTCATCTATAAACATGACTGACAAGATAAGCCCTATTTACCTTACGTTCTGTAAAAGTTTGATACAAAATTATTACTAAAAATAACTTCATTTTTTAAAACGCACCCATTAAATTGTGTGGAAACTTTTGAACTGGATCTTTCCTGGGCTGGACATGTCAGCATCCTCAATATTAACTTGGAGGCCTCCACACAATTATTGGAGAAACTCATTAAACTTTCGAAAACACTAAACGAGTATAAAATGTCAGACAGTCCAAACTCCCGCGGCAGGAAAATACAGAGCGGAGTTTTATTAGAAAAATAGAGACCTGGAGTGTCAGCCCTCCTGTCCTCGTGTGGCTTTTAGGCAGCTCACACTGGCCCTTGTCACTGACCCCTGATGTTCCCTAATCAGAGCGTCACAGAGACAAGATCTCCGGCTCTCTGGAGGCTGATGACCCGGAGACAGCAGCTCCCCTTCCTCCTCACTCTGACGCTGGACCACAGCTTTAAGCCATTTAGATAAGAAGGGGTCAATTGCAAAAAGAATCACTCCTCCTCGCTATTAAAATGGAAACTTCTTCTGAGTCTGTCATCCAGATAATCCTGCACAGTGGAGGACAATCCGCTCTTAAAAGTTTTCCATGGAAGATGGGAGGGTGGTGATGGGCAGCTCTCCTACAACCGGAAAGGGTGCCTCTCGCAATAACCAAGAAATACGACTCCCTCACAGAAGAATGGGGGGGAGGGGGGGAGGTATAACAGCAAAAGAGACACCACTGGACTAGCGAGATGAGACGAGTGACTTAGAAGTCTGGGTTTTCTTCTTCGTAAAATGAAAACAAGAATTCCAGTGGTCTGAGAGTCTCTTAATGACCAAAGCTATAGTGCACGGCCGGCCGCAGTCTGTTCAAGGAAGGAATTCTGTCCACATTATTGACCGACCAGGGCCGGAGTGAAATGCACGCAGTAGGACCCAGATAGCTAGTCCGCACCTCCAGCGGTGAACTAACATCCCCGAGAAAGAGGAGGAGAAATCTGGCCTCCCCCGGCCTCCCCGCCTCCCCTCCAGCCTGCCAGCCTGGGTCCACTGCCGTCCCAGTGACAGGCGGCCCTGCGGTGTCCTCACAGGGGTGCTGGGGGTGGGGGGTGATGACAGTGCTGCCTAAGAATCAAACAGCCCGTTGTTTGTTATGACTGCGCGCGGGGCTCACTCTCTGCAGGGCCAGGTCGGAGCAGGGGTGTCGGAGCAGGGGTGTCGGAGCAGGACGTACAGCCCGCAGGACGGGAAACCCGAGCAGCAGGGCGGTGTCTCTAGGACCTCAGAAGAGAGATACGGGCGAGCGTCCCTTCTGGAATTCATTAGGCGGGGGATTCCTCCGCCGGGAGTCCACAGCAGCCCGGACAATCCACAGCAGCCGGGACAATCCACAGCAGCCTGGACAATCGCTACAAAGTGGCTCAGCAGGCGGCTCTTGCGGTGGCCAGCAGCTCGGAAAATCTTTTCATCAGAGGCTTCTTCTTTTTTTTGTTTGTTTGTTTGTTTGTTTTTGTTTTTTTGTGTTCCCACAGAACCTTGACTAATGTTGAGGCAGATACAAAGAAAGCCACGGAACACGGTTTTGCCCAAGTCTTAGCAAAGCTAGAATCAGGACACAGTTTCCAAACTTCTCCAAAAGAGATGACGCAGGGGTCAGTACCTGCCACTGTCCTGAGACGCCTTTCTTCCCGCACCAATGTGCCAACTTAAACCATTTCTAAGTAAGGGGTAGGACAAGGCAAGATAAAAATGTCGGATGGGAAAAAACAACATTTTTTTCACCCTTAATCTTTCGAATCAGAATGATGGCTTCTTCACTGTAAATACAACATCTGCCTTCATTTTTGACTCAGAGACTTCAAGAAATCTAGAAACTGACTAGAACGACGTGGCCTCATTTATATCTTGTGAGTTTCCGATTTCTGAAATGAAGTCTCTGGCAATGCCGGTGGCTCACGAAGCCAAACAAGGCGGCGTGGGCTCTCTCGGGGCCTAGAACGTACTTTCGCATGGACTCTCTACAAGACTGATCTTCCAACAACCCCCTCAGAGAAGCAAGAAGGTGTCGCCGTCACCACATTCCAGACGATGAGCTTAAAGCGAAGAGAAATGGAGCGGCGACTAAGATCAACCAGAGAGTAATTAGACAGAAGTCCAAACCGGTCTGTTCCTCCAATCCCACATTCTTTCCAAAGTTCAGCACCATGGGTGTCGATGTGAAAATAGCTACGATTTTCTGTGATGCTTTTTTTTCCCCCAAGTCTGGTTTACAATATTATAGTAGTTTCAGGTGTACACCATCATGATTCTAGCCCTTTGTGACAACGTGGCTGGACCTAGACAGAGTGAGACTAAGTGAATGAAACAAGTGAGAAAGAGAAAATCAAGTGCAGTATGATGTCACTTCCATGTGGAATCTGAAAACAACAACAAAACAAGTGAGCAAATAGTACAGAAACAGTCTAACGGACACAGAGCATGCCCAGTAGAGAGACGGGCTCAATCACGAAGGCACATCACATGTATGAGAGAAACGCAGCAGAGATGAGAATGAACTGAGGCTCACGAGAGGAGTCAGGGGGCTACTTCAGGACAGACCATTAAGGAAGGAGAGGGGCTGAAGAATCAGTATGGAAGGCAAGGCTTCAACCAAAAAGAGGAGCCAGCCGCGCGTGTCTGGAGAAGAATATTCTAGGTGCGATAAAAAGAATGTGCTTACATGGCAGACAAAAATAAAAAGGGTAGGGGATACAGTCTTTGGAAAGGGGAGGGTGTGGCATGGGGCAGTGTGGAAAAAGTCAGGGGTGGTCCCGGCAGGATTGTGACGGGTCTCACTTATACTACATTCCACGCAGGGGAGTCTGGCCTGTAGTCTAAATGGTATGGGAAGAAGCCACCGGCGGGCTGAGACAAAGGAATCACATTATCTCGTTTACAATTTTGAAAACACACCCCAGCTGCAACGAGTAGATTAGATTCGAAGAGTTTAAAGAGTGGAAGCAGACAGGACAGTCAGACGTTATCAGAATCGTGGATGCTCCAGATGACGACCACGGAAGGTCAGAAGGGTCACGTGGAGTTGGGAGGAGAAGCTGACTTGCTGATGGAGAGCTGGAGGGCTCAGACCCTGAGGGGAAGTAAAAACCCTGGGATGTTTCCCAGAGTCACTGTACAGAGGACACCAAGCACTTGGCACATATGAAGCACTCAACAAATGGTAACTAGCAGAGAAGCTTCGGTGGACAGACAGGAGAATTTAAAGGTAGACCAGTAAGATGGGGAATGAAAGGAGAGAGTATGTTAATAGACATTGGAAATAAGAACATGGATAGAACAATTATTCATTAATAATCCTTTCTTTTCTCTGAGCACTGTTTATAATCCATGCCTATCTATAACTAACATAACGATAGTGAATGTCAAGGGCTATAAAGGGACATGCATATGGTACCCATTTTGAAGGCCATGGATATTAAAGTCAAGTGAACAGAATCAGCAATAATGGCCACACAGGAGTTCAAAAGACTGAAGATAACTGGGTCTGCGATTTGAACTCAGAATATCAATACAGAAATAACATCACTTACTTTTAGTCTACATCAGGCCATGTTGTGCACAGGACATTCAACTATAATAAAAAGTTAATCTGTTAACAACTAGTTAAAGAGACAATAATAGAAAGCAAGACTCCTACTGCTAACACAGTAACATTAGTGTAATAATAGATAATTAATTTTTTTAAGTGAGACAAAGGGAGACAGAGAGAGCGACTCCCACATGCATCCCAACTGGGATCCACCTGGCAAGCCCCCTATAGAGTGATGCTCTACCCATCTTGGGCCATTGCTTGGGCAACCAAGCTATTTTTAGCACCTGAGGCAGAGGCTCCAAGGAGCCATACTCAGCACCTGGGGCCAACTCATTCAAACCAATCAAACCATGGCTGCAGGAAGGAGATAATTAAATTCTAATGTAAATTCTAAGGTATGTATCACCAAGACAAAAAAACTTGAAGGAGTATTAAGCAAACACATTTTTTTTTCAGTTCCTACTGTATATTTTATGTTCTTAATATTTTTTGTGACTATTCATCATTTTTGAGCAAATAATACACCATCATGTATTTGAGGCCTCATTTTTAGAGGATAAATCAGCTGAAGTAAGTTTTTCTTGCTAAGATTTATTCCTCACCATCCTGAGATGCCACACTTTAGTTATCATGCTGATGTGAAACCCTAAATAAAAACGCAGCAGTTAAATTTCCTTCCCAGTAGTAAATTCATATTTAGATGAACAAGTGCGGAGCATCAATCACACTAGACACCCTCTAGTGCTAGGGCATGCACATGCTCTTAGCCTTGACAGCGGGTGCTGGAAAGCCTCCGTCTTGCTGACTAAAGCTGCATTAAATGTGGTTATCAGTCTCGCTGAATGTCACTGAGGATGCAATGTACATTAGTGAGTAGCTTCCCACATGGGTTGTTTTTTGTTGCATTGAGTAAACGCGTCCCCAGGAAATGGGCTCCCCTTCCAACCCTAGTTATTAGCAGGTGCAATTTACATCTTGAGGCCAAAGTCTGAAACCTACACATGATGTCCACCCTTTGCCCCGTATTGCATGCGGATATCGGATTTCATTACTATCCAGTTTGCTAATCCCTTTCCTCCATCCATTTCCCAGTTACGACCTCTTTCTGCGTTCATACTGTCACAGGGACATTCCACAAAGCGAGCCCCGTTTTCTTCATCTATTTTGTCTTGACTGGCACTACCTAGGCACCCCGGATCTGTGAGCCCAGGCCAGCACCATCCAAATAAAACACTAAAAATCTTTCTCTACGGGGACAATTTTCATTGTTATAAAACTTATCTTCCTTCCTAAAAAACAAACAAAAGAACGCACAGTAAAAGGTCACACTAGAATTGTAAAAAAATCATAAATACACAAAAAGATAAAATAACATCTTATCAAAATAAAAACTCAACAATTATACTACACTGTTTGTTGAAATGTAAAATTATTGAGATAAATTTTCAGTCTCTTTGGAAATACTTCTTAGATCTTGTTGTTTCAAGGGTTCAGCCAGTTCATTTAGGAGAGTGGAGAAAAAGTGGGAAAATCTAACTATGAGGATGATTTGAATTTATTTTAAAAAGAGTGCTATAGTGAAATCGTCCATCATATTGATATCTGGGTTTTTGTTTTCTTTTCTTTTTACTTTACCATCTTATACATAGAAGATATAAATGGTGACTCAACTGCATATTTCTTTTTGGTTATTTTTATTGATTTTAGAGAGAGAGGTGAAGGGAGAGAGAAACACTGATTTATTGTTCCAGCCACTTACACATTCACTGGTTGATGCTTGTATGTGCCCTGACCAGAAATAGAACCTGCAACCTTGGCATAACAGGACAACACTCTAATCAACTGAGCCACCCGCCAGGGCCGTGAATACATATTTCTAAGTCCATTTCTCCAAGATTCTCTTTGATGTGACTGTACATATAGAGAAAGAGTTGCATAAAACAAAAGACATAAAGCTGAAAGAATTCAAAACCCTTCTAGCTATTTTGGATACATTTTAGATGTAAAATGCTCTAAGAGACACATGTCCTCTACCAAAACCCACCTGGACATCTACTATGGGGTATGTTTCATTCATTTATAAGGATGGGGATGACAGAAAAATTATTTCAACTGCCATGGAAGATAATACAGCAGCTTCAAAAGATTCACTTTGAAAACACATTAAGTGTCTTTTGGTCAATTATTGCACAACACAAGAGATTATTTTAAAACTCCACATATAAGGGGGGGGCAGAAACAAAAGATAAATAAGAAAAGTTGTAATTGAGGTGCATATTATCAATAGATTACTGGATTCAATATTGCTGAAGAGGCATACCGTGAAAAAAAATCAGCAAAATAAAAGATAAACCTTGATAAGTCTTTCAGAATTCAGAGGGAAAGAGTAAGGTTATAAAAATAATAAGAGCCTGACCAGGTGGTGTCGCAATGGATGGGACTGGGACACAGAGGATCCAGGTTTGAAACTGTGAGATTGCCAGCTTGAGCGTGGGCTCATCTGGCTTGAGCACAGCTCACTAGCTTGAGCGTGGCATCGCTGGCTTGAGCGTGGGATCATAGACATGACCCCAAGGTCACCGGCTTGAGCCCAAGGTCACTGGCTTGAGCAAGGGGTCACTCAGTCTGCTGTAGCCCCCCCCATCAAGGCACATATGAGAAAGCAATCAATGAACAACTAAGGTGCCACAATGAAGAACTGATACTTCTCATCTCTTTCCCTTCCTGTCTGGCTGTCCTTATCTGTCCCTCTCTCTGTCTCTCTCTGTCTCTGTCACACAGAAAAAAATAAAAAATGAAAAAGAATAGTTCAGGATCTGAAAAATAGAGACTATTATCTTCAAAAGGTAGGTATAAAATAGTATTTCAAGCATGATCTTATCTTCTCTGAATATTGCTTGGGAAGACGTAAAATAAAGAACAGGAAGCTTAGGTGATAATGTCACAGGTAATTTATAAATATGTTTCTGCTTTTCAAAAACGACCTACAGGAGTGACATAAATTTTCTCTATTTAGAAAAACAATTCGAAATAAAAACTTTTTTTTTTTTTTTGTATTTTTCTGAAGTTGGAAACAGGGAGGCAGTCCGACAGACTCCCGCATGCGCCCACCGGGATCCACCCGGCACACCCACCAGGGGGTGATGCTCTGCCCATCTGGGGCATTGACTCTGTTGCAACCAGAGTCATTCTAGTGCCCGAGGCAGAGGCCACAGAGCCATCCTCAGCGCCCGGGCCAACTTTGCTCCAATGGAGCCTTGGCTGCGGGAGGGGAAGAGAGACAGAGAGGAAGGAGAGGGGGAGGGGCGGAGAAGCAGATGGGTGCTTCTCCTGTGTACCCTGGCTGGGAATCGAACCTGGGACTCCGGCACACCAGGCCGACGCTCTACCACTAAGCCAATTTTAACTGAATTTTATGCACACATTTCCATTAGGTTACTAAGTAACAGGCTCGTCTCTGTGTAGCCAGAAAGAATACATAATTTCTCCAGGCAAGATCACCTCTTAGTGGTTGGAGGATTCAATCTGATGAATCAGTTCAGACTAGCTGAAAGGTCCTCAGATGTCTTTATGCTATGCTGTCCATACATTTGTAATTAACATTTATCAGCCAGCTGCCTGCAGCGCCCCTAAAGTAATAGGTAAGAAGGGAATGTAACAAGAATTCTACTCCATCACACGCTTTACTGTTTGCTTTTCTTATCCAATGATCCCTCTGACAATTCTGGCCCAGAACTTCTTTCATGTACCCAACAGCTGTTCTGGGAAACATGCAATGAGTTAAGTCATTTCTCTGGCCAATACCTCCCCCTACCCCATGCATCGAGTTTGCAAAAGTTCTATTTATTCTCCCAGAAATATGCTACTCATTAGTAATCTGCTGATTCCAATACAAAGAAATATATTTTAAAGAACTGAACAAACACCATATCGGGGCAGCTCCCAACAGCACCGACCTCGGTGAGGATGTTGAGTGTCACTCACCTGCCAGGAACAGCTGTTTCGCACAAAGAAAAGCACCCAAGGTCGGCATAAAGAAGTTTGCAGGCCACAGATCTGGCCCAGCGAGCGAGGTCAGGGGTCCCAGGAATTTAAGGTGAATTTGCCCCATCATGTGAGAAAGTTCTGTATTTTCTTGCTACGGGTCTAACAAAAACAAGGGTCAATGGGGGGGAGGGGAGAAAAGGTTATGATTGCTGACCTTTTATGGAAACGTTTTAAAACTGTTAGAAAGTTCAATGATACAACCAATACGGAAACATACTGACCTTTCCTCATGTGTCAGTGAACATTTTGATATGTGTCTTTAATATCAGTGTAAGTGCATATGGTATAGTATAAAAACAGCTGGTATTATGTAAGTTCTTTAGTGACTCTACACAGGTGAGTTTTGGGGGAGCAAATACATAGGTTTTGAAGGTACTCCCTAAAAAAAGGAACAGAAACTATGTCAAAGATTTATTAAGATTATAGGAAGCTGTAGTTGAATACTACTTCAAGGAGAACAATAAATTTGTGTGTGTGTGTGTGTGTGTGTTAGCGCACATGCGTGGTCACTGCCTTGGTCTGCCAGCTTCCCTATGCACAGTACATAGAGCCCACGGAACACTAGAGAAATAAACATACACTAAGCACTTCTGTTCATTTTATCCTATGGAACACAACAATAATAGAAGGGGCAGTGCTTGCAGGCTCAGCACAGGTGAAAGGCTGGACCAAAGAGGAGACAGAGAGTACCTGAGGTGACAGAGAGGACTAGCACTCCTCGGACTCGGCGGGACTCAGAGGAAGCCACCAGCCCAGGAGGCGATCGGGCCGGAGGCAGAGCGAGGTGAGAAAGTGACGAGGAGGAGCCCAGCTGTCTCGGACTTGTTTGTTAGTTTGTTTTAGAATAAATGTCTTCACTTTCACCCATTCTTCTGTGCTAGGAAGGACGTGAAACCCTGTTGCCGTGACTACAGATGCCCACGGTCGGTCGCGCAGCCAGTACCACAGCGGCGGAGGTAGATGCGACCCAGAACAGGAGCGCTCAATGTCACCAGGTCATGAGGACAATCCTAAAGTCCCCTACAGAACGTGCATTAGTTACATCTGTTCCTCGCAGGTTGCTAGAGGAGATTCTGCAAAAGTGTATCTACTATCTACGTATCTACATATGTATGTATTTATCATCCGTCATCTGTGCACGTCTGTATCTCCATACAAACAGTGAACATCGGGTAAGCAAGTAACGATCCTAGAAAGTCATAAATGACGTGAAGGAGGAAAATCAGAGGCGAAGCAAGCACTCCAGTCATAGTCACCTTGGGAACAGGGCCTTTGGTTGGTGAACCTGGATTTTGAAATTGATCAAGTCACAGGATACTGGTCCTCGAACCCCCCTGGCGTGGTGAGTCTAACAGAAAATCCCTGTACTAAGCTAGAACCCCCGAAATCTACAGTGTCTTCTCAATCCATGGGCAAACTAAGAAAAAAAATCTCGGGTCCACGGGAGACAGCAAGAAAATTTGACATCTCAACAGGGGTTCCGGGTGAAAGAAGGGAAGAAACTGCCTCCTCGTGACAAGAGAGCTCTCATCCTGATCTGAGTTCTGAAGCAATCTACCTTGTGGTTCAAGCGGGCGTAAGCCAAAAACACCTCTGGAAACGGTCTGTCCTTGTCGTGTTCACAGGTGCCGAACACAGTGCAAACTTGCTCTAGAGAAATTCGTCTTCAATTCACTCAGATACAGTTCCAGGAAGAGAAAAAAAAATCCCTAAGTGAAATATCAGAAAACATACCATGTCTATTCATAGGAGAATATAAATGTGGGGTAATATATTTACAGTGCGATCTCACTACACTGAAAAGCCAGGGAAAGGAAGGGACGACAGCTACAAAATATCAACACGGCTGAATCCCGGAGACTGGACGTGAAGTGAACAAAGCAAACTGCAAAGGAATGCATAAACATCATTCCAATTTTATGAAGTTCAAAAAGCCAGCGAAACTCATCAACATACTTGTAAGGAGCACCCACGCTCAACACTCACAGGGACTGGAGCTGTTCTGGTCTGAACCAGACATGTTTTAGTGGAGCAGAATTTGAGGACCGGCTTGGCTCACTACGATATGAGGCAAGAGAGAGCCGGATCTGACAGGCAGTCAATCCAGCAGGGCCCCGGGCCTGGGCCTGGGCGGAGAGACCGCTGGTGGCCACAGCCAACTGCAGAACAGTGGAAAAGGCGCTAAGACAACTGCACGCCCAAGTGGAAAAAGAATCAGTCCTGACTCATCCTCTCCTGCCTGTACGAAGATCTGTTCCAGGTTGGTGATAACTCCAAATCCGAGAGGCAAAACAATAAGCTTCTAGAAGACTATCTTCATGACGCTAGGTAGACGAAGATTCCTTCAACAAGATATCAAAAGCATTAGTCCTGAAGGAAAAAAAAAAGAAGTATATCACCCAGTAATAAATTTTAAAACTCCAGCCACTTGGAAACAAGAAGGGAGAACACAAGCCCAGCAGGAGGCAGATGTAGCCTGCAGAAGTCTGGTATGCAAATCACGTAAACAACTCTAAAAATCTATTTTAAAAAATATGCAGCCCAAGAGTCCGAGCAGGACTCTCCTCCCCACTCTGCCTAGCGCCTGGGAGCCTCACCAACACCCACTTCTCGGTGAGGCAGGCTGTGCTCAAGTCCTGCTCCACTGAAGCATGGCCAGGAGTCAGGTGGCTGTTCCCTTGTTGGTGTTTCGGCTTTTAGTTTGTGTGAAATAAGGAGCTAGTCTAGGACTCTACATAGGAAAGGGCTGTCCCACGGCTTCCATCTGGAAGGACCATTCTCTGAGCTCTGTTGAGCATATTCTCCGAGGTGGTTAAACATGGAACCTGTGTGACCCAGGTGAGGGGCAGTGGCAGCTCAGATCAGAGACGTGGCAGAATTTGGACACGGTGTGCAAAAGAAGTTAGGCAAGGACGGCCCCACGAATTCTGTCTCGACCAGCTTGAAGCACCTGTTGCCATTGCTTGAGTCAGGGAAGGTTGTGGGCACACAGGAGTCCACCAGGAGTTTCACTGCGTTAAGTCTGAAATGTCCATCAGCCGTCCGAGTGGACATGTCACAGAGGGAGATGAAATGACAGTCAGTTATATTCTCGAGCTCAGCAGAGAGATCTGGACCAGACATCCATTTGGGATGTTTAGAACCATGGGATGGGGTTACGTGGCCAGGAAAGGGGGTGGACAATGGAAGGACAGAGGGCGGGGACTGAAGCCCCAAGCGCTTCCGTGATAAAAACTCAGGAGGAGGAGCCGCGGCCAGCAGGGGACAAGAAAGAGTGACCAACGAGGCCAAGAAAATGGCTGAAGGCAGTGCACCCTGGTGAAGGAACAGTCAGCTGTGCAAACATTGCTAGATTGAGTAATAGAATATATTGTGCATACACTTTTATTGCCCATGTATTAGAATGTTTTGACCTCTTCAAGTTTAAAAACCTTTCTGGACTGCCCTGGCCGGTTGGCTCAGTGGTAGAGCGTCGGCCTGGCGTGCAGAAGTCCCGGGTTCGATTCCTGGCCAGGGCACACAGGAGAGGCGCCCATCTGCTTCTCCACCCCTCCCCCTCTCCTTCCTCTCTGTCTCTCTCTTCCCCTCCCGCAGCCAAGGCTCCATTGGAGCAAAGATGGCCCGGGCGCTGGGGATGGCTCCTTGGCCTCTGCCCCAGGAGCTAGAGTGGCTCTGGTCCAGCAGAGCGACGCCCCGGAGGGGCAGAGCATTGCCCCCTGGTGGGCAGAGTGTCGCCCCCTGGTGGGCGTGCTGGGTGGATCCCGGTCGGGTGCATGCGGGAGTCTGTCTGACTGTCTCTCCTCGTTTCCAGCTTCAGAAAAATACAAAAAAAAAAAAACCTTTCTGGCTGGGGAGAGACCGACCCTCTGCGGCTGGCCAGTCCTTGGCGACAGGGAGGAGCCCGCCCGCCCGGGAGCAAGCCTTCGTGTGCAGGAACCAGTGGGGAGCACACTCCCCGGTCTGGCCCTGCACCCCGGGACGCAGTGTTCCTCCGCCCCGGTCACCCCAAGGCCAGGGACCAGACACCTCGAGACCACCCCTCCAGCTTAGACCCACGGAAATTATTCGGATTCCCGGTCCTGAATTGTTCACCCTGCCCTGCCTGTTTTCCGGCAGAACCCCGGTCAGGGTTCCAGTCTCGGCTTCCCCTTGTTCCTGCCTTTTCTACCTCCTGACCAAACCTTCCCTGTGACCCGTGGGGCCTGCAGTGACCCCTTCCTGTGATTATGAGACTTTTTTTTTCTTTCCTTTTTTTTTTTTTTTTGAGACATTGTTTTCTTGTGCCTCTCTTGTGTGTCCTCTGGTGGCCACACCTCACTGATCATCACGTAAAAGAACCCAGAACAAAGAGTTCTGAGAACTGTTCCCTGGCAACACCAAGGTCGTCGCTGTCTTGAAAAGAGCAATGTGAATGTGATATTCATTTTTAACTAATATGTTCTTAGCCAACAGATGGCATATTAATAAGTAGATATGTAGACAAACTTGATTCCGTTGGTGGGCTTTTGTTCGCAGCCCCGACTGAAGGACTCGGAAGGCAGACGTGTGAACCACACTGATGGGCGAAATGATTCTGACAGGCCCCAAAGAGGGAACCAGTGCTTTACCAGCAGCTAAAATAAGTCAGCGCTTAAATACACCCTCTTCCAATGCTATCAGATAAATGCTATTTTACCCAATTCCAGCGAAGTAACTTAGAAATGCTGAGAACATACAGTTCTTACGGTGCAGGGCTCAATTCAAATCCAGTTCTGACCCTAAAGTCCATGCCATTTCAACTACCCTCCGCTCTTCAACAATAACATAAAATAGAATGATTCAAGACGCCATCTTGCATTATCTGGGATCAATGGTGGGCCCCTGTACTCCCTGAAAATGCTATTTCCTGGTAAGCCATGATAAAGAGACATCAATACGACATATTCTTGCAAAGCTTGAGAAGAAATGTCTATTTGTTAAGAGGAAGTTATCAGGTAACTTAAAAAATGTCTAAAGCCCTGGCCGGTTGGCTCAGTGGTAGAGCGTCGGCCTGGCGTGCGGGGGACCCAGGTTCGATTCCCGGCCAGGGCACATAGGAGAAGCGCCCATTTGCTTCTCCACCCCCCACCCCCTCCTTCCTCTCTGTCTCTCTCTTCCCCTCCCGCAGCCAAGGCTCCATTGGAGCAAAGATGGCCCGGGCACTGGGGATGGCTCCTTGGCCTCTGCCCCAGGCGCTAGAGTGGCTCTGGTCGCGGCAGAGCGACGCCCCGGAGGGGCAGAGCATCGCCCCCTGGTGGGCAGAGCGTGGCCCCTGGTGGGCGTGCCGGGTGGATCCTGGTCGGGCGCATGCGGGAGTCTGTCTGACTGTCTCTTCCCGTTTTCAGCTTCAGAAAGAAAAAAAAAAAAAAAAACAATGTCTGATTGTTATACAGGATCTTGGAAACAGTAATTCTGAAAAACAAAATTTAAGTCGGTTAAATATACAAACTTCCAATTATAACTCGGTCTTACTCCTCTTTGCCCATAAATCTGAAAAGATTTTTAAAAACTTAAACTACAAAAAGCAGGTTAACTTCCCTCCTTAGTGACCTAAACATCTCAATCAATATTATTGCTTAACATTGTTAGGCTTTAAAATTTTTTTTTATATTAGCAAACGCCTTTCCTAAACATACTTAGCAAGTATATTTGACTATCCTTTCTAAGTCTTTTTTCAGACTTGACAAGTCAATGGGTAAATCCTAATATTACCCAACACTGTTATTGTGGAAACAGTTTAAGGTATTTGTCACTAGAATGATTTTCTAAATATATTTAGCAGGTCTATTTGGCTACCCATGAAGTCTCTCTTTGAATCTGACATGTTATTTCCAGTGACCTGAATAAGGTATTTCCCTGAGGAAGCAGAAGGGAATAAAGTCTCAATGCAGACTTTCCAAACACAATAAAAATAGTATCGAATACATTTTCACCTTTGAAATGATCTACTTCTTACATTGTGCCCTCTGGACCACTGCCCTTGAAAAATCACTCCTAGTTTAGCAAACAGAACTTCTTTGAGGTGGTTTAAAGTGATTGGGATGTAGAGGTCGGTAGAAGCTGGCGCACACGCAGCCTGTTATATAATCTCAGTTTTCATACATGGAGCGTCTTCCCGCCCCCACCACCACCCGAGTGCTGATTCTGGTTGGTTTCTGAGGTACCCACGGGGCTCTCCACCCCTTCTCTCCCTCTACCCTAACACAGGATGCTCTCATCTTCCCTTCCAATGGAAGTGCAAATAACCAACAAGCATGCAAAGTCTACCTCTATCAAGAAAACATACTTTAAAAGAAAAGAATCAACTCTCGAAATCAAATGCATTCTAATTGTGGACTACTGTGAAAGATGAGCATCTCTGAGCACTGCCCCGAAGGTGCATTAAGAACAGTAATACAAAGGATTAAGGGGAAAGAATTCAGTTGCCAGGGGAAAATGCTGGAACACCACAGACTGGTGAGATCTAATGAGTGCTCAGGAGGATGATACGGAAGTTAAACGGGTGGGACTCGAGGTTCAAATGCTCATCACGGCTGTTTTCCTCCCTCTTTGAAATCTTTTCATGTCAAATTCCCCATTAAGTTTGATACGTGGTCAACCTACCAAGAAGAATATGCGTAACGTATATATGATGACAAATTTGAAAACAATCAACAGGCTGAAATATTAAGGACGAAATAACAGAGAAATGTTTCCAGGAGCATCTTGAAGGCACTAAATGCATGTTGAGGCACTAAATGCATGCCTCCCCACTTCTCTGTCTCTGTGGGTGAATGCGCAAGACACAGAGGGGGGCCGCCCAGGGGCACCGCAGAGTGCCCGTGACGGCAGACCTCCCACTGCGGGGGGGGGGGGCGGCCTGGTAGAAGGGGCCGCTGTCGGTCTCTGTGAGGCCAGCACGGCTGAATCTGCCCCGCGTGTCTGCTTGGTAGCGTCAAGAAATGTCAGTCCCCCGTTTCCTGCTTATGCTTAGTTTTTGGAGTTACCATATGGTGTGGGGTCTGCTAACACAGCAAGGTCAAGATGACGCTGTTATTCTCTGCCATAGATCGAACAGTAGCTGTCCCCCACTTTCCATAGAGAAATGTGTGAGGAAAAGGAAGAAGGGAAATTTCCATTTACGACCAACTGGTCTCGCAAAAAAGTACAGCTCGTTGGACAGAAAGAAAAGAGCAGGCCGGCTGGAGAAAGCCTTGTCACAGTTCACATCAAGCCGTGGAGAGGAATCTGTTAAAAAGAAGTAAAATCTGAGATTTTTCTATCTCCAATCTTACAGAAAATATAGGCCAAAAAGAAAATCAATACCAATATATTAAAGACATTTTTTTTAAATTTTAAGTTATATTGACTTAATTTGGTATTTATCTCATACTGAAGTCTATATGACTCCAATATTTGCCAAAGACTATCTTGCCCAAGTTTTCTCCTTTTCGGTGACAGCACTTAACTTTTCACACAATAAAATTAGCCACTTTAAATTCTTATGTTCTATAACTTTTTCATATATCTTCACACTAGATTTTAAATCTTTTGGGTTAAACACATTAATATTTCAGATAAGTACCCAAGGAACGCACCAATGAAAGCCTGAGGGGTGGGTGTGAGAAATTTGGTGGGGTGGGGGGGTAGAGTCTAGAAATCATTGATACAATGTTGCAGACATTGTTACTCAAACCCATTCTTCTTCACTTCCTTACAAAGCCAGTTGTGTTTGATGTGGCAGGTACTCTAGTTTTCTCAGCCTCTCTTGCAGCTAGAGATCATTATAAATGCGAATCTTCTAGAGCTTTCTAAGAAAGGCTCTTGCTTTCCTGTTAAGGTAGCAACTTTCTGTCTCCTGTTTCTTCCTTCCTTGAAATCAGACATAATTCTGGAGAGGAATCAGCCATAGAGCAACCAGGAGAGGAGAAAAACCAGGGGGAGTCTGGGGCATTGAGAGCAGCACGGAGCTCCCCGGTCCGCCGGCCTTTCACTTCTCATCAGGAACAAAATCAACTCCCATTTGCTCCAGCCTCTGTAGCTTGATTTTAACCAATTCTAGTAGTTGGTGAGACCACCAGTAGCTCAAAAGCTGTTCTTCGACGGTGTGGCCATAGCTACAAAAATAAAAAAATAAAAAATGGACAAAAACACCTCCCTACCTAGCATCAAAGAACAGAAGTGAGCAGCAGTTTGGGCAGAGCCCTAGAGAAAAGACAAAAATAGAGAATAAAAGCAAGTTTTCAAAGGGCGCCAAGACAACTGCAAACAGCAGCACTGGTGGCAGGAACAGGAAGTAGCAGTGACTCCCATCTTAATCGTAGTGAGTCGTCATGAAGATGAGGTTATGTTCAATATACTTTAGTCAGCACAATACAAGTTTGTTATTATACTTAAAAACTCTATAATTTTCAGGAGTGCAGAAAGTTCACTCCTAAAAACTATGCCTCATTTTTTTAGAATACTGAATAAATGACAAGTGCTTATATTCTGCTTGTGGAATTTATGTTTTCCCAGCTCATTGTTATGAAAAATATAATTCGTGATACATATTTACTGTTCACTGATTTACGACATGCCGTTACTTGTAATTCTTCAATAATCGACATCACAGGGTTACTTAATACGGTATATAATAGAGCCTATGATTTTAACAGAGTGAAACTGCATGCTAAATAAAAGTTCTGGTTGACGTCGTTGAATTATTAAACTCAATAATAACTGTGAAAGTTAACTTCATGAGTGTCCGGTCTTAAATAGTATAGAAAATAATATGTATTGAATAACTTCAGAAGCCAGAATCAAAGAATCCCCTTTTTTTTTAAATTACATTTACTGGGGTGACTTTGGCTAATAACATTATATGAATTGCAGGTGTACAGCTTTATAATATCACATCTGTACACTCCAGCGTGTGCTCACCGCCGAAGCCTCGTACTTCTGGTTGAGACTGAGCAACAGAGCTCAGTTACACCAAGTAGTCCACATGTGCTGAGCTTGTCCGACATTTATTTCTGCGGCAAAAAAGTGACCTTTGCACCTATACAATGGCTACAGCCATGTAAAACAGAATATAAAACTGAAAATGCAAATATATGAGAAGATCAAGAAATGGAAAAATATGACCAATTCTAGAATTGAAAATGATCTCCCTATATGTGAATGTGGTAAGTAAAAATGCACTTGGTGGTCTAGATTAGGTATTGAAGGGATACATTAGAACTCAGGCTGCATTTAATATTGCTTTCTGCACACAACATGTGCTGCTTTGCATTCTCGAGACCACCAGGGAAGAGTCGCCTAGAAATCAATTGCTCCAACCTCAGACTAGAACCCAGATGGGCCAGATGTTAGTAACTCACGTTGGCCAAAGCGCCTTGAGTGTGGGGCGCATAGGGCATGGTTACGGCTCCCTCACTGGTGGCCTGAGAACCCATCGGAGGGAATACTGGGACAGCAGTGCATTGCAGACCCTCCGCACGGGGGAGGGGGTGGGGCGGTGGAACAAATCCACGGCTCCCAGCGGAAGAAAATACCCTTCGGGGAGAAGGCTTGTCAAGTAGAACGTCTTCCCTCTTTCTCGGTTACTTCAGCTGGCCCTGCGGGCGCCTGCTCCAAAATTTTATAGCAGATAACAATAAAAAGAAAAAAAAAATTAACTGACAGAGAAATGTGCTGTTTATAAATAAACTATTATTAGAAAAAAATACTTAAACTAAAGTTATCTATCTTTGTGTTTATTATTCGATGGTGAATTTCCCTTCAAATGTCAACCATCAGTAGGGAGGAGGGCCTGTATGTATGTCCATTGTGTGTTGGACAGAGCATTGTTAAGATCGGCCGCTCTGTGTGTTAGAAAGGCACATTTGGGGACTCACTTCTACACCGTCCATTGGGCTTGACAATTGCAGTTAAACTGTGCACATGGCGTCTGCAGGCGCTTGTTGACAGAGATGAGTGCGTAGGTCATGTATTGTACTTCCAGCTGTGTTAAGTTTAAATGAGCATTCTTTGCTAATTTCCCATTCTGATATTAGGATGGCAAGTGCAAACTTTAGAAGCCTAGAATCAAGCACAATTTTTGAACAGTCCAGGTGTTTAATTATTCAGTTATCTGTATGAAGATGCAAAAATATTTTCTGAATTGCAGGTGGGTTTTTTTTTTCCTGTTCGTTCTGAGGCTTCTCATCTAACTTTCTCTCTGAATTCTCTTTCTCTCCGTTCTCTCTAGTTGCCATGTTCAAAACAATTGGAGCTGGTCAGGAGTCACATGCTAGGTATTAAGACTGTTAACAGCAAAAAGGGACAGAAGGTATAGTCTTTCTGATAAACAACACTTTTACTCACTTGAAATGTGGCTACTTCTTAAAGTATTTACAAAATAGAAACAGAGAATTTTAAAAGGTTGCATCAGCAGGCAAAGAATGTTGGGTATAAAGATGATACATGACTCGCACATTACATAACTTCAACTCTAAGGGCAGCAGATTACAGATTGAGAAAGTCACTCCATACTCACCAGCTGACATTAATAATGACAAAAATTCTAGTCTAAAAGTGTTTCTCTCATAAGCATTGAGAAATTTTTTTAATTAGAAAGGATTTTCTGATTTTCAGGGAAGAAAGTAAAACAGAAAGAAAGGCAGCACCTTATCAGCAAGCAGTTTCCCCTCGATCCTGACGAGATCCTGTCTTCCGGTTCACCGGCCAGCGCCAGCCTATGGCGACACTCGCTGCGAAGGAAGCTGGGGAAACGTTTTCCTCTAACGGACTACACGAGATCTCAGACACAGCTCGGACTGAACTTCATTTTAAAATTTCCGTTTAACCTTTTGAATTACATGAAGAAAATGAATAAGAACCAGCTGAGGCAAGGCTGAGCGCAGCGTGAGTCACAACACGTGATCACGCCCGTGAGGAGGAAAAACGCAGAACATCTGTGCCCTGTGATACTTCCCAGGGGTTGCCAAGGTCACCGACAGTCTGAGCTCCGAGAGCCGCAGCACGAAGGGCAAGGGGACATGGAAGGACGGAGAAGCATCTTCTCTGATCCTGACCACCGGTGGGCCAGACCTGAGCTCCGGGACTGTCTTTAATTAAGTAATACATGATGCTAGGACCCAACGGTAATGATAAAAACAGAAAATTATTAACTTTCACAAGGCTTGGTTTTATTGTGTTCGGTTTTGTCTTTTTGTGCATATCAATGGACAACTTGGAATTGTCAAGTTATAGAAGTTTCATTATGACTTAAAGAAATACTTCTGTAGATATCTTAAGAAGGAGCCACATTTTAATTTAATAAAACAAAACCAAGTAGCCACATTTCAAGTAAAATGTATTATTTTTCATAGTTATTATTTAGCTTTACATAGTGTTTTAAATTACAAACAACCCAGATAGTGTTCTTCACTTCATTCAAAATACTGCAGACTTTGATACTTATTATCTGGCCTTACTAGTAAGGGGGACATTATAAATTCATTGAATTTCAAAGGCCACTTCACAGGCTTTGTACTAGCTTTCTCACTGGCCTAGATAACTAGTTAGTTACATTTGGATTAAGTCTAAGTTCTTGTCTATATTTACATCCCATAAAAATTAATCAATATTATATATACATATATATAATATATATTATATATATATGAAACTTTAAAATATATAAAACTGTTTACATCATGGAATTTTATAGAATTGTTTTCCTCAGATTTTATTTAATAGCTTAAACACTAACACACAGGAGGCAATAATTCCAATAACTACTTGAGGAACAAGTTAATAAATGTTAGAAAGTGACTGACAGACACATATAAAAGTTACTCTTGCATGTACCACATGTAAGGTACCTACCTACCTATTTTACAGTCAGAATGTGCCTAGAAGTCTAGTTCTTTCACTTATTGTGCTTGAAGTTATAATTCAATTCTAATTCCTCAGTTTTCTAAGAACTTGATGTCTTTTCCGTTTATATCAATAGTTCAAAATAAAATAGATTTTTATTTTGCCCACAATTATACTCACCCAAACACTGAACTTTAGTCAGAATAATATTATACATAAATAGGGGAACAGCCAGGGAGCAGAGGAACACATGATGTTCCTAGACACTGGTCATCCAGTTGTGGCCAACTTGATTTGCTCTGGTAGACACATTTTGCTGGTAAACTTTGATGACTAAACTATGCTGGGAGTTACAAAGAATTTCTGTTGACACTTGTTCACATTTATCATTGGAAACAAGAAAGACAATGTCCAAGTAAAGAAAACTCATATTTATTTTTAAAAAGCAAATAAGGATCATCTTGTAAAAAAGAATACTATTGGAGGGAAAATTGTTCCTTAAGATGCCCTTAAGGCCCTGGCCGGTTGGCTCAGTGGTAGAGCGTCGGCCTGGCATGCGGGGGACCCGGGTTCGATTCCCGGCCAGGGCACATAGGAGAAGCACCCATTTGCTTCTCCACCCCCCCCCCTCCTTCCTCTCTGTCTCTCTCTTCCCCTCCCGCAGCCGAGGCTCCATTGGAACAAAGATGGCCCGGGCGCTGGGGATGGCTCCTTGGCCCCTGCCCCAGACGCTAGAGTGGCTCTGGTCACGGCAGAGCGACGCCCCGGAGGGGCAGAGCATCGCCCCCTGGTGGGCAGAGCGTCACCCCTGGTAGGCGTGCCGGGTGGATCCCGGTCGGGCACATGCAGGAGTCTGTCTGACTGTCTCTCACTGTTTCCAGCTTCAGAAAAATACAAAAAAAAAAAAAAAAAAATATGCCCTTAAAAATAAATGAAGTGTTCTCTCCCCAACAACTGAAGCCAGCAATCCCAAACTGTCTATCAGTATGACATCAACTCATACGGTGACTCAAGTAGGAATTAACCTCATTAAACAATTTTGATTACATCATATGACCCTCAGAGCAAGTTGTTTTGTTGAACAACTAGAGAC
The DNA here is from genome assembly GCF_036850765.1 of Saccopteryx bilineata. Classification (NCBI taxonomy): domain Eukaryota; kingdom Metazoa; phylum Chordata; class Mammalia; order Chiroptera; family Emballonuridae; genus Saccopteryx; species Saccopteryx bilineata. The sequence goes on from NC_089495.1 coordinate 7,176,621, forward strand.
TTATAAGGGCTATTGTAAACTGTACTCATCTCTTTTTTAAAAATTTTTACTTGTTGATTTTAGCAAAAGAGGAAGGGAGGGAAAGAGAAAAGAGACAGACAGAAACATCAATCGGTTCCTGTATGTGCCCTGACCTGAACCGGGGATCGAACCAGCGATCTCTGTATTTCCAGATGATGCACTAACCACCTGAGCTTTCCAGCCAGGGCTATTCATTTCTTAATTACCAGCCTTACTGAATAGAAGTCAAATTTTGATAACCAAATGTGAATCAGATGTAGTTTAACCGTGCTTCAACTCCTGCTGGAAAATGTTTGCTCTGATCTAAAACACCCTGTTTAACCCACACCCACAGGAACTTACTTTCTCAATTTTCTGAGTGTCTCATTTGCAAATTTTCTTTCTGTCCCTATAAATCTAGACAAATCCCCTAAAAACTTCTGAACTCAAATTGTAGCAATGAAATAAATCAATTCAACAAAATTATTATAGATTTTTACATGTTGCGAAAGAATGACTTCTTTCCTTACCACCACTACAAAGAAATTAAAAAAGAAAACAACACAACTTGTAAAGAGTTTGGAAAAAATTCTGCGTATTCCCACTAAAAGCACATACCATATAGGTATAGTGTGCGTGTCTGTATTTATGGATGCAACAGATGTACTAAGTTTTTCAAACCATAAACCAGGCAATGTTACAATGAAATCGAAGCCACCATAATTTCAAGCATCATTTATGTATCAAAATAGTGGGAAGGTGTAAAAGGTAAAGACTACAGAGCCTGTGGTATCTCACTTTCTGAAAGAATTGAAGTTCGAATTGAAACGTACTCTGCGGATAATCTAATCTCAATCTGAATGTTAACGTTCTTTGTAGGATGACATTTATATATTGCGGCACAGGGTGGTATAAACAGCAGTTCCTTGCAGTGGTGAACATACGTTTTTGTAAGGAGCAAAATTTTCTTGAAGTGTGTTTAAAAACAGTTCACTGCAATATTTTATGCTGGAGTCAAAACATGGAATAAAGGGGAAGAAAATAATGTGTAATTTATAGAGAAGAGTATGTAATGGGTCTGAAATTGTGGTTTATAAAAGAATGTTAGCATACCTGCCAGCACACAGGGGCACGACTGTCCAGTGGGATACTTCAGTTTGCAGTAAGACATTCATCTCTAATTCAAAGGTCTTTTAACCTCCCACGGAGGCTGAGAACCTCGAATTCCTGTATATTTTTCTGACTGCACACAAGATGGGACCGAATCAGGTCACGGAACAGCCAAGCACCCACATAGAAGAAAAAAAAAAATGCTCCCTTTGCATTTAACTAACAATAAACTGAAACAACTTAGGCCCAGAAAACCAGCAACTGTGCTGGAAAAGTCTGAACTTCAGCGCTTCAATGCACTCCCGGCGAAATCACGCAACTGCAGACAGCCGTGTCCTGTTGGGTCTGAATTAAACCCACGGGGACACGTACTGGAATCATGCTTAGGATATCTTAGTTGACATTGCGTTAAACTGAAAAGTTTGACACATACATATTTAACTGGAACTCTTTAAAGTCCAGACTAAGAGCCACTGGCTGCCTGGCATTCTATCCGGAGGCATTTATGAGCCATTCACGGAGCAAGTGCAACACGCAGTGCACATGGTACTACGTGGACTTCACCGGCACAGGGCAGGTTTCCTTTGAGCTCCTAAGTGTCTTTTTGACAAGTTACCATTTGAACTTTTCAACAGAAAATCAAACTTATATTAGTCTAAGCCAGGCCTGGGAGCAGGAAACCCATGCCCAGCCTTAAGAGGGTAGAACTAATACCTGAGACAAATGAGGTGGGTGTGGCCCCTCCCCCTCCCCCTGCAGGCACTCCACAGCGGTGGAACTCAGAATCAACAGCAAGGGCAACTTGCATTTCTTATACAACTGGCGAACGAGGGAGGTGGAGGAGAGTATGGGAGTGATGGACACAGACGTGACTTGGGCTGATGGACACACAACACAGTGTATAGATAGTGTGTCGTAGAACTGTGCACCTGAAACCTGTATATGTTTGTTCACCAGCCTCCCCCCCCAATAAAATAATTGACACACGAAAGCAAATTTTGAAGTTCAGGTGTTTTGGGCTAGACTCTAGAGCAGTGGTAGTCAACCTGGTCCCTCCGCCCACTAGTGGGCGTTCCAGCTTTCATGGTGGGCGGTAGCGGAGCAACCGAAGTATAAATAAAAAGATAGAACTACAGTAAGTTGTTTTATAAAGATTTATTCTGCCAAACTTAGCGAAAATCTGACATAAAGTACTTGGTAAGTAATTATTATTATATGCTTTAACTTGCTGTAACTCTGCTTTACAAATTTTATAAAGTAAAGTTACTTCCCTACTTTATAAATCACCATGACTGTGGAACCGGTGGGCGGTTAGAAAATTCTACTACCAACAGAGATACAGAAGAGGGTGGTGGGTATAAAAAGGTTGACTAGCCCTGCTCTAGAGGATGTCTGAGGACCCACAGTGCGACTTGAGGTAGTCATACTAACGTTGTCCCCGGTGTTAGATCACAGGAGAGCCTGCACCGCCCAGTAGGCATGACACAGACATGTCCCTCTGAGACCCCTCAGGCCGTGTGACAGTAATGTAACGGGGCCGTGCACACATGGCCAGGACACAAAGGTGTGTTTTCTGAAGTAGAACAGCTCCCGTCTCCAACAGAGCAGGTCTCACCCCTGCTGACGTGCAGGAGGAAAGAAATATGCCTCTCACACGCACAGAAAATGATGACATCACCATTTGCTTCATCTGTGTATCACTGAACGGCTTCAAATCACCCAACTTTAAGTGTGATGAGCATGACTCATGAATGATCTGGGCCTTGGTAACATTCTCATTGGGTACAGACCGACACCCAAAATTAGAAGGGAGACCCAATATTCAAAGAGAACAAGCTATGAATCACCAGCATCCCCAAACCATCATCTGGCACCGAGACAAAATAATTAGTTTGTCTTTTTTTAGGGAACTTATAAATATCATGACCCACAAGCAAACATAAACCTAAATAAGTGTTCCATTTCATCAAAACATAAACTTGGAAGATGACTTTCATAGGATAAAATAACAGAATTCACACAACAGATACAAACAAAAAAAAAATAATTAAAAATATTCTGTGTCGGCCACCGTCTTGTGGTAAAAGTAAACTGCGGTGGTTTAAAGCAACCTCACATCTGGTGTTTCATACTAACTGGTGACTTAGGACCTCGGAGGGAGCGAGAGCGACCGCGCCCATTACAGATGATGGGACTCGGGTCGCAGTGCTCCTGGCAGCTTTGCGGTCACGCCCAGTGAAAGTCAAGACCGCATTTTTTTTCCAGTGTCATCCCAAGATATTCAATAACAATTTAAAAAATAAATTTTAAAAAAAGGAAAGCAAAAAGCGTTTTCTTAACGATTTCAGTCCGATTAAATCTGCCCAGCCTCTCCGCTCTTTGTTTGGGGTGTGGGAGGGGGACGGATGGACTTTGAGGGGAAGAAAAGACCCCCGTTAGGCTTACACGCAAAGAAGAGAGACATACCCTGTGTTTTGGAGAAGAGCTTGGAGGGCGTTACCAGCACAAGGTAATTATTTTTGCAGTTTCAGAAAAAGACACTGCAGCTTGGAACACTGGTTGGCCCAGGCGGATAAGTAGCCAGCTCCCAAAATGCCATCAGTTCCCAGGAGGGAGGAAGTGTGTCCCCTCTCCCAGTGTCACCCCTCACAAATGCAGGAATCTCCCCAACAACCACAATGGCAAAGCTGGCTTTTTATAGGAGGGGGGTTTAGGAGTGGAATTTTTCATCCTTTCTAAGTACTTTAGCAAGTTGGAAGCAAAAGTATTAAGTTCATGAGCATTTCCTCTACACACAAAGGAATATTAAATAAGCAGTGTTATTTTAATCCTGTCTCTAAGCACCCCGCCCCCCCCAAGAAAAATAAGCACAGCACTGTCGTTTAAGAAAAGAAATTTAGTATGAGAATGGGAAATTATTCTGAAGAAAACCACTTTGCATTAACATTTAAACTGGGAAATAAAGCAGCACTTAAATGTAAAGCTTTATTTTATATAATTATATACGGTTCTAATGCTGAAATAAAAATATGAAAATCACTTTAAGATCATACCAGTATTTGCATACAAATCTGTATGGCTAATGTACATGGATGCATACAGATTTATATAGAGAGTGTTAATTCTTAATCTAATTTCTTATATAAATAAGGAACTACACATTATATATAATTATATATAATTACACATTGGCCGAATATCTGATTTAGTATTCAATCCTTTATTCCAAATTGTCAGGGGAAAAAAAAAATCTTTGTTTAGAAAGATGGTATCAGATCAAAAGTTCTTAAAATACTCAATGAACATCTATCTATACTGGATTCCTAAGGAAGTGACAATTGTCAAGATATTACTGAATAAAAAAAAATGTGTTGTTAGTTCTTGAAGAGCAGGGGATTGTGTCCACCACTTATTCTGAAGTTCCTGTCCGCTCCCACACCTCCGATGTGAACCACCCTCCCCTACCCCCATGACATCACATGCTCAACACCAAGAAATTCAGTGTTCACCAACCGCCCAGCAAATGGAGCCATCCAACAGAACCAACCATTGTGAGCAAACTAGAACACTCAAATGAACTGGGCTAAGCCTCTGTGACAGCAGGGACCATTCTGGAAGGGCGCCCCCACAGAGCAATGCCCTTCCGTTTCTGTAAACAACCGTGCACAAGTGGAACTCTTTCATAAAACATTTGCCCGTTCCACTGTCTGATGTTTTATTCAGTGAAAGAATGTTTTCATCATTTAGATATTCGGAGATGATTTCCTCGTCAAGTTAGAGAGCATATTTAGATTTCTCCTGTGCCAATTAATAAGGTAAAGACTGGAGATGTTCGCTCATTAAAGTTGCATGCATTCGCCTGTTTCTGTAATAGAGTTCTAAACTTGAAAGTATTTCAGCTTTCCTGTGAAACTACGTAGCATCATAAAAATCCGGTGTGGGCCAAGTCCCCTTCCCTCAATGGCTTGAGCACTTCAGGAATGACCATCCCTCCTTGATTCCTTGGTGATCAGTCTACAGCCCGGGTTGTCACCCTCAAGGACAGACACACCGCCAGGCACCCAGGAGAGGCGCGGACATATTACAAGCCGAACTACAATACCAGTTTTCCCTACTCGGAGCGATCAAACAGACAGGATTTCCCCCCACTGTCTCAAAATCAAGCATCAATAGCACACCCTGCATCCATATTTCAGAAACCAACAAAAAACTGCCAGGAAGCTTATAATAAAAAGCATGTAACAAAACCAGTGGAAGGCACTAGAGAATTGCTCTGCAGAATGTCCCGGTTCCTGTACGTGCTCAGGACACGGTACTTAGGTCTGTGCTAGTTTGTCTGACGATGAAACTTCTCTCCTTGACAAAAATGTACACAATGCTATCTGCCAGTCACGGCTCTCGGTGATATTTATATTTTTGTTCTTCATTCCTCACAATAACCTCAGGACGTAGGCACTGACTGACTGTCTTCATTTTCTACAAAAGGAAGCCCAGAGAAGTTCAGCAACTTGTCCAAGGCCACGCAGGTCCTGAGTGACAAGGACAGACTGAGAAATCTCGGAGCCAGAATGTGATCCTGACAGCCACTCTCTGGAGCCTGCTCTCCCAGCCACTGTACTGCCTGTCTAGCTCGACAGTTACGTCACTAGACCCAGGGACAGCTGTGTGACCGAGACAAGCAGAAATGTTGACAGGGAGTTCTTCTAGGCACCCTCAGAGGAAGTACAAAGCAAAACCCCTCCCGCCTGGTGCGTTCTGTGGTCAGAAAGAGAGCTTGCTTTGTTTCCTGCCTTGACCACTTAGAAGCGCATACATCACTACTGCTGCATACAGTGTGGAGGAGGTGGCCACTTGGGGTCCACGTTTCAAGGTGAAATACGCTAGAATACCGAAACGGCAGACCACATCTTTTCTGATCTACTCCAAGATATGTTCCCCCCACACACACACACACACACAGGACAAGCATGAAGCTGAGCGTGCTGAGAAGCCGGCCTTTTAGACTCTCAAGTATTGTTATTTACACACAGCCGCCTGGGGGGCACTTCCTCCTTCAGAAGGGCTGTCCTCTAATAGGTGTCCTTTGACTTTGAGCCCGTTTCAGCCACGTTGTAAGAAAGGAAATCACACCAGCAGCTACACAGTAATGATACTGTTTATTTGCTAGTTCCTTTCTGCCTCCCGCCCTTTGCAGTCTTACAATTAGCAAGAATACTTGTAAACAGATTTCAAAGAGAAGAAAGGGTTGGGACACTTTCGGCTTGCCTCTCGTTTCTCCTACTTGCCAGTTGACCCACCAATAACACACACTGTGGAGAATCTCATTTCATACACTCTGGTTCTTTTAAATAGTCTCTTTTAACAGATTGTCTAAAAATAGTTAGCTAGGCAATGGCTGTTTGAAGAACTATTAAGAGGTGTGTGTGTGTGCGTGCACGTGTGCAAGTGTGTGGTGTGTGTGTGAGTGTGTGTGAATGTGTGTGTGTGCGCGCGTGTGCAAGTGTGTGGTGTGTGTGTGAGTGTGTGAATGTGTGTGTGTGTGTGTGTGTGTCTGATCATGACCACTGTTTACACTGCTCTGTTTGGAATGTGAGCCATCACAGCGAAGACGCCTTTCATTAATATACTTTGTAAGTGTTCCCAGACAGTAGGGTGACAGGTGTTTACGCGAGTAAGAAGAGGCTATCTTTGTCATGGCAGAAACCAGGAGCCTCTGGGGGGGCTCAGGAACCATATATGGTGCCGAGCGAAGGGACAGCCATCGCTACGGGACACCGCAGGGGAAGCCTGCTGCTGGCACCGGCTCAGGGACGCCCCGGACCACCTCCCATCCACCTGACTAGACACGTCTGCACAGGGAAGCCAGGGGCAACCCCTTCGGATGGAGGCCGCTTCCAGCATCCCGCGGAGGCGTGTCCGTGGTCTCGGGGCTCTCAGCCCCGACTCAGACTCCGGTCCTGCGGCTTCCCTCGGAGCTCTGCCCCCGCTCCCGGGCCCCCCGGACCGCTGGACTTGGCTCTCACACCTCAGCGTCCGAAAGAAAGGCCTGCCCACTGCGGTTTCTGGGGCCAGTCGCTCCTCTGTTGTCACGGGCGGAGCCCACGTCACCCCACCTGGCCCGAACCGGACCGAGCCACCCTGCGTCACCCCGCCTGGCCCGAACCGGACCGAGCCAGCCCGCGGCCCGGCCAGCAGCTTCTAGGAAGTCAGGAGACTCTTACGAAACTTCCAACCCCGCGGACTGGCGCTGACTGCTTGACTCACTGCTGGTATTTTAATGAGTAAGTGTCTTCTTCCTCGAGAAAGATGCTGTGTTCATTCGTGGTAGACAGGAATCACTCACTCGGCACTTTTGGGAATCGCTGTCTGCCTTGTTATTTCCAGCCCAGCATGAAGCTACCGCGAGTGGGAACTGGTTAAGACGGCCCTGCGTGGAAGTGGATCGACACAGGAGAATCTGGATTTAAGAGCACAGAAAGCCCGTACTCACGGGCAAGGAGGAGTTAGCGGTGTCTCCTTCCGGAGTCCCTCGATTTCCCTGCCAGGCGGTCATGAAGGCAATCACGTGACAGGGGATGGGACAGCGTTTGCAGAAGGAGCTCTGCTGTCCCACACCCTGGGGCAGCAGGAATTTCAAATTCCCTGAAGTCTGCAGGAAACCTGGTGCCTGTGCACTTTAATACCCAGCCCTGCCCTCGGGAAGGGCCCCTATGGCAGCATTTTACAAGTCAACAGCTTACTGCTTCTTTAATGAAGCTTAGAAATATTGAAATTCAGAGGGTAAATAAAGACTATAAATAGCTTCGTGATAGATAAGATCAAGATGAGCACTAAATAATTTAATAAAATGAGCTTGAGGGCTTGGGGGGTCGCCAGAAAGGCCCCGCAGGCTCGTTCTAACAGCGGGCAGCTACGGCCCGGGCAGCACGAGGAGATGGGGGACCCACCAGCGAGAGATACCCGGGCTCATTCTAACAGCGGGCAGCCACGGCCCGGGCAGCACGAGGAGACGGGGGGACCCACCAGCGAAAGGCCCCGTGGGCTCGTTCTAACAGTGGGCAGCAACAGGCCGGTCAGCACGAGCAGATGGGAGAACCCACCAGTGAAAGGCCCCGCGGGCTCGTTCTAACAGCGGGCAGCACGAGGAGACGGGGGACCCACCAGCGAAAGGCACCGCGGGCTCGTTCTAACAGCGGGCAGCACGAGGAGACGGGGGACCCACCAGCGAAAGGCACCGCAGGCTCGTTCTAACAGCGGGCAGCACGAGGAGACGGGGGACCCACCAGCGAAAGGCACCGCGGGCTCGTTCTAACAGCGGGCAGCCACGGCCCAGGCAGCACGAGGAGACGGGGGACCCACCAGCAAAAGGCACCGCGGGCTCGTTCTAACAGCGAGCAGCACGAGGAGACGGGGGACCCACCAGTGAAAGGCCCCGCGGGCTCGTTCTAACAGCGGGCAGCCACGGCCCAGGCAGCATGAGGAGATGGAGGGACCCACCAGGGAAAGGGGATTTCAAGAACCAATAGGATGGGGGATGTAGTGGGTGCCAATAAAGCAAACTAAATAACCACTTCTCTCTCTCTAAATAGTCCAATGACCAACTCTGAACAAAAGTAAACCAACTGAAGCTAAGAACCCCTCACATACTCTCTGTGAGCAAGTTTTAGAAGAAACAATTGCACCGACACATCTAAAATATTCACGGTAAGTTGTAGAATCACACTGTGAATCAAACGAACTATCATCTGGTGTTGTTTAGAGCCCTCGACCACATCACGTCAGGTGTGAAAGATGAAGGATACCTTAGTTCACAATTGACACAAACCTGCGGTTACAAATCTGTGTTTTGCAACCAAATGTAGGCACCCTGGTACCTGTCCGGCATGTAACCGCCAGGATTACGGTCACCGGGGAAAGGTGAAACCACAGGGAGGTGGGAGGAGGTGTGATGCCTCGACCAGAAACGTCTGTTTCTTTCCAAATCCAATTATCCGTGACAGGTCCTGGGGCGTAGGAGTGATCTCAGCCTTCCACTGCGGTTACATCCGTGCAGCTCAGGAGCACTGCTCAGTTAGCCTCAGGAATTCCAGGCAGGCCCCCTGGTCACGCAGCCATGCTTACAACGGTCCTGCGGGTCAGGCCGTCTTTACTCGACCTTTAGTCCGAGGGGCACCGTGGGTAGAACCTGGAAGACAGTCCAGGTCTATTTCAGAGTGTCCCACTGTGGGGGACTGGGACACATGTAAACATAAGAGGGAGCCCTCCCTGCAGAGTGAGACGTCCCCGCCCTCACCTGGCCAACACCAGCAGGAGCAAAGGGGTAGGGATTGCGGGTCTTAGGCAAACCCTGAGGGCCCACACCCATCTCCACACTTTCTTAAGACAGATGCTGCAAAAGGCTTTGAAAAGAAAAATGAAAGCTGTCTTCTTGCTCCTGGGTTAGTCATTGCCTCTAGGTTCATTATCTTTAATGCAATGTGACAGTAAGCATCTCACGGAGGGGCAGTGAAAAGGAAAAGTCACCTTGTGAAGTGCTCATAGCACAGTGCACGGCACACCGGTGATTCAGGTGCCGAGAGGCAACCTATGATGAAAGCGCATTCTGTCAACAAAGGACGTATGGTATGTGGCGGGGATCAGAACCGGAGGCGTCCCCTACCGCTGCAGAGGTGCAGTGCTGGGCCACAGGGGCCACTCATCCCGCTCACACCTGCTCCTGTGTCCCAAGGTGTCCAGGTGAGAACTAGCAAACCGCACTCCAGCTTGGACCCTGCTGACAAGAAGGTCACGACACCCCTCTCCAGAGCCTGAGAACTGGACACCCAGAGAGAACGCTCCCAATCCACCGCCCTCCACCCTCCTCTGCTCAGCGCAGAAGGGCGAGAACCGACACACCCACTGAGATGCTGCCAAGACCAGTACCAAGCTGCTTCCTATACAAGTTTGATGATAACCACACCTCATGAACCAATGGCTGCCAGCCAGGCATTCACAGTGCAGAAGAAAGAACACAAAGAAGTAGAAACCAAAATGAAGGATGAATTGAGCTCTTTATGTCCAAGGCCATCTCCGGCATCATATATTTAGATCAGGGGTCAGAAATCTCACAGAAGACAGGAGGCCGACGAGGCCTCTGAGCATATCCTCTAAGGAAAGTAGTAAACACAACCACCGCAGCTTGGCCGTGAAAGGGTCAGGTTCCCCGGGAAGGGCCAAGAGTCCACTCCTTGTGTTACACAATCTCCGCCTTCCTCCCAAGGGGCGATTGAGGAGTCAAACTCGGAGCCTCTGGCATGAACCAATGCAGAGTGAGCTGAAGAGAGGAAGAGCATTTAAAGGTTTCCCCTTTCCCAAACATTGCCCATTTCCCTAAGAGTGAGCCCCCTTTTTGAAGACCAATGGCTGGTCACTCCCAAAAAGTATGGGAATTTGAAGCACATCAAAGAAATGCCTGGGGTACTGTGACACCAAGCTCAGAGACAGCTCCGGTAAACGCCTAACCATCACAGCCACTGCCCTGGCCTATTCTACTTGAATAGCATTTACAGTCTCGTTTCCAATGCTGATGGGTGTGCATACTGTGAATTTTCCTTAGGAGACTGTAGTAACACTTGTCAAATGGTTAAATACGTTTGGTGTATTATGCAGCTAAAGTCCTGTTGATCCTAGACAATTATTTTCCTTTCCTTTAATGAGATAGAAATTTGTAAAGATTAATTTGGTTCTCAAAAAATTCTTTAGTTCAGTAAAATCTTTTTTTTTCTTTCTTTCTTTTTTTTTTTTTTAGTGTGAGAGAGAGGGGCAGTCAGGTAGAGAGAGAGATAAGAAGCATCAGCTCATAGTTACAGCACCTTAGTTGTTCATTGATTGCTTTCTCATATGTGCATTGACCGGGGGGCTACAGCAGACAGGGTGACCCTTTGCTCAAGCCAGCAACTTTGGGCTCAAGCCAGAGACCCTGGGCTCCAAGCCAGTGACCTTTGGGCTCAAACTAGCAACCATGGGGTCATGTCTATGATCTCATGCTCAAGCCAGAGACCTTGCACTCAAGCTGGATGAGCCCATGCTCAAGAGGTGACCTCAGGGTTCTAAACCTGGGTCCTTAGCATCCCAGGTCGTCACTCTATCCACTGTGCCACTACCTGGTCAGGCAGTAAAATCTTAAGTGATTTTTTTCATCCACCAACCATGTATGAAAACCAGTCTCTTCTCTTTTCTGAAATGCCCTAATCCTACAAGTAGGCTCCACACTGTCCAACAATTATAACACTGATGTCAAGATCAATTTCTCCCACTCACTTATCTTTCATATTAGTCAGTCACCAGGTTTATGGGTTCTTCTTCTAATAGCTTTTCTCTTCAGTTCCCACTGCATCCACTCTACTCTATTCATCACTTCCCTTTTAGACTATTAGTGTTGTTTCTGAACTAGACCAAACCCCTCTAGCAAAAGTCCTGACCACTGGTCACTATCATATATGACTTCAATAGCCTTCTTTCTTATTGGGGTGACACCGGTTAACATAATTATACCTGTTTCAGGAGCCCAATTCTACAATGCATCATCTGTACACTGTACTGTGTGTTCACCTTCCCCAAGTCAAGTCTTCCCTCAGTAAGATTCTTACTGCTATGCATTTCAGGTGTTCAGCTCATGAACAACACCCCATGAGCCACAACAGGATGGCCAAATTCCTGAATCTGACCATCTACAAGATAACCCCATCCATCCGTATAAGCCCATTCTTGTTTAAGGACCTTTCCTCTTAGCCTGTAGAACCACTCAGTCTTATCTGCCTTCTTACCTTCTCTTCCATCTAAGACACAGAAGGAATCTCTAGGCTTGATGGAGTGAGTCACCTGCTGGAAACACTCATTCAAGTTACAACTCAAGTTCTGCCTTATGTCAAGGCAACCCCACCGACTAGGTCTCATGGATGACTCCCTCACACAGACTTTAGGGACAGACAACGTATTGGTACCATCCCCCTGATATCTCACTGAAGTTTTGTGCTTAAGCCTTTCTCTTTTCTACCTGAGTTGTAAGTTCCCTCAAGAAGAAAAAATGGCTTACGCGTCTTAAGATGCCTCACACCTAGTAGTTTACCTTGCAAACTCAACAATTATATAATGAAGAAGATAAAACCAATGAAATTAATCATTGTTACATACCACAGATTGGTGAGTCTAAAACTGTCATTATGCATGAAAATGACTTAGGATAATAGTTAAAACAATGTCTTTCTAGACCCAAGCCCAGAGATATGATGGATGAGAAGACCTCTAAGGAATTCTGCTGCAGTCAGAACACATATGGTATTTTGAAAAACATCACCACTGATGAATTTAAAACAGTAAATAAAAAACAAACCAAATATGAAAGTATGCAGAATTACAAATTATAGAGGAAGAAAATCTGTCAGGTTGCAAACTAGTTGTCATTGCCATGAAGTTTTTTGTGATAGTCATCATAAACTATATGTGCTTTTATTATGGTAACAAAAAATAGCTATTCTCATTAAAGCAATTAATGTTGTTAGTGTTAAGCTAATCAACTCCTTCTGCATTTAAACTGTAAATGTAGACATATCTGAAGTTATTTCTGTAAACCAGAAAACAAGATGTTATATTTGTTTACCCAATAATATTTCATCTTGTAAATGAGCTGTTTTTGACCAGTGTGCCTCACAACAATGTTTAAAACATGCAATACCTGATGATTTAGTCATGGGCACTGACCTCTTTTCCCTTAGATAGTAAAAAAAAAAAAAAAAAAAGAAAGAAAGAAAAAATAAAGAAAGAAAAGACAACGGCCAATACAACAATAGCCATCTGGTGTGAATAAATCAAAATCATACCTATTTTTTGTGAGATTGGCAAAATACATATTGTTTGGTGTGCAGCAGGATTTTAGGAATTGGTTTATGTGTGTCATGACATGAGAAAGGTTGATCCAGAAATCGCTAATCCAGATTATTCTTTCAATTGACACAGACAGTAAATCTCACGTTGAGTTTATCTTTAACGTAGACCTTTGCAACGTAAAATACACTCTCCTTGCATTTATTATTCTCAAACATGTAAAGATCTAGGCATTTATGCTTCCATTCCAACCCACTTTATGCAATAAAAATCCCATAAGTATATTTGGCATGATGTAATTCTTCCTTTTTGATGTTGTCAAGCAGTGTTTCTCTTAAAAATCAAAGTCTTCACTCAACTCCAACCAACCAGAGTGCGCTCTACGTGCTCTCATATCGGCAAATGACTGGAGGTCACAATCTAATGCTTCTTCTAAGTTTTGGTTTCCTTTAGTGTTGATAATTTTAAATGTTTTCTCTTGTGTCCCATCACGCCCAGTTAACTGTAATTATAGAATAAGCAACACTTTGCTCCCCTTCCTTTACTGGTGTTGACTTGGTTGCACTAATATCCTTTCTAAATATTAAAAAAAAAAAAGCTTTCTAAGTGTAAATTACCAAACATTGGCCGTTACTGGAGATTACGGATAGGTAGCATCTTCTATTTACCTTCTGAAATCTCCTCTTGGGGCTTATGCAGTTCAGGGAAGCTAACCAGCAGCTCCTCTCTGGGGCTTACATGGAGACAAGGCAATGGGCTAGGCCACTAGGGAGAGCCGTGGAGCCGGGACCACGCCTCTTGGCAGTTCCCTGTCAGGGACATAACAGTTTGCACTGGGGACGGCAATGACACATGCCCCGTCAAGCCTCTCTCCTGGACCACTGGGAGCACTTCAGTGCAGGGATAAACAGACTGTCTCACAGTCTGTGGGACTCAGAGACTTAAAGTGACCTTTCATCCTGAAAAGGGTCAACACCGCATACAGAGAATATTAACCCATATTCACCGGACAGAATATCAAGGATGGTACAGCATGAAAAGCAAACAAAAAAGGCATAAACACTTTTATGAATAATGGGAAGAGTTGATTACATTACCAATGAAGGCAGTTTTGAGAATGAAAACTAAATTACCTTTTATTATCCAACAGTCACATACACACTTGCACATACACACACACACACACTCACATGTGTACACACGGGACTTGCATTCTGGACTGTCCCAACAGTCAGTGAGTCTCGTTAGAGCTAGGAGCTCATCAGGACAGGCTTCTCGTTTTACCTCCTGCTTCACACTCTCCTCCTGCACGCCAGAGTGAGTTACTACAAGCCAGGCTTTCATAGTCTGACTTTGCAGCCACGAAAAGTGAAAATACAGAGAGTGCCAGGGGGTCCAATGCTACATTTTGGTGGCATTTCAGGACAAGGAAGATATTCCTATGACAATAGTTATACCTGTTCAAATACACGCGTTAAACATCATTTTACAGTTCACATGATGCGCACTGTTCTGCAATTTAATACATATATTTTTTTTCTTTTGTTATTCTACAGGTTTTTCCTTGACCCCTATATTCTGCTATATGAGAAATTTCCCCCAAAACTTAAAGACAAAAGTAGTCTGGTTTTTAAATATTAGTCTACTCAATCTTAAAACATATTTCAGAATACAGCTGGGAAGGCAATTTAATTTCTACACATTCAGAATATGTTAATCAAGGCAACTCTAGGCTGACAGCTTCTCCTTCTGCCGTCAGTTGAAATAAAGTAATGCAGTCCAGGTCTGGGCAGGGGACCACAGTGTTGGAAGAGAGGCTTCCCAGACAATGTCCAATACGGCACTTCAGGAGTTCAAGAACTCAAACAAGCACAGAATCCACCCTTACATCAGATCTCAACTTTTTAGGTAAATATACACTCTTTCAGAGGGGCCAGTAAGAAGCAGGCAAAAACACACAACTCCATTTTTTGCAAATCAGAATGTCTCAAAAGTCTCTTTTGCAACATTTGCAGGCAAAGAGTTAAGACGTCACTAATTTAAAAAGCAAACAGAATCCACCTTGCTTTTCAGAATTTTACGACCAGATTTCAGAAATGCAGAGTTTATAAAGCTGAAAAGTCATGCCCGATTGTCCTCTACGTGACATCTGTGGCATCTCAAGTTGAACCAATTTCTCCAGGTGACTCTGAAGTACTAAGCCCTCCAGCCCCGCTGGTAAATGTCTGTTTTCCTAAAGCTGCGCCCAGCGCCTAGCGCTCGGCGTACCCAGGGCTGTGCGGGGAAGCGCGTTGGGGCGCCGCGTCCTGGCCCCGGGGCTCTGTGACTCCCACTAATCAGAAAACAGCCCTGGACCCGAGTGACCCCACTCTGCGGAGCCGCGCTCCCTATGCAGGTTCAAGACCCGCTGGGCGCAGCGCAGGGTCAGCTCTCCATTAGGCGCCCCGATCTGTGTCACCAGCCAGCTCTCCGGGCCCTTCCCTCCTATAACTCCCTCTCCAACTTGGTAACAACTTTATGGGAAAACAGGAGAAGAAAACTTTTCTCCCAGGAAGCGTGCAGTCCGCTCGCCAAGTCTGGACACAAGGTGACACACGAACGCACACGTCGCTGAGCGCAAGGTCCGGGTTCCCAGCGCCCCGAGCCCCCGGATCCCCCCGCAGCCCGGTCGGAGAGCACAACCCGCACCCACCTTGGCCTCGCCCGCGTCCGGCTCCGCGTCCGAGAAGCCGAGTCCCGACTGGAAGGCGGCGGCGGCGGCGGGCGCGCGGCGCGGCCCCGGGAGCAGCGCGGCGGCCAGCAGGGAGCACGCTAGGGCCAGGGCGCACGGCCGGCGCATGGTGGACGGCCCGGGGCACGGCGGCTCTCCGCTCGCCCTCCGCCCGCGAGCCCCGCGCTGAGCCCCGAGGGCGAGCCGCAGGCGGCGCTCCCGACGTCGCACGTCGCCGTCGCAGCCAGCGCCGGCCGGAGGCGCCGGGGGCAGGTAGCGGCCTCACAGGAAACCGGACATCCGAGCTCCCCGCGCGCGCTCGGGCCGGCGAGGTGCGGCCGGGGCGAAGGCGGACGGTGCGCGGCCCGCGCGGCCGCCGGGGCTTTCTGGAAAGAGGGGGGGCCGGCCGAGACCCCCCGCGGCGCTCGGCCCTCCACGCTCGGGGGCCCGGTCCCCTCGTCCCCGCCCTTCGCGGCAGCGGAGCGCGGCGGGCGGCGGGCGGCGCGGCGGGCGCGGGGCAGGGCATGGCTGATGCGCCCTCTGCCTGCGCTTATGTGAGAGAAAGGCCGAGGGAGGGAGCGCGCCGGGCCTGGCCGCCCTCCCCTTCCTTGTCCCTCGGAGGGCGCTCCCTCCGCTGCCCGCGCCCGCGCCTCCCCCGGCGCCCCACCTCCCACCCCCGGCCACCCTCACCCCGCCCTCCGCGCCCTGGGCCGCGGCCCGACCAGCCGGTTCGGTCCTTGGGCCTTGAGGCCACGCGACCGCACTAGGCAGAGTGGCCGCGGGACAAAGTAGCTTATTGGGGTGGAAGGGGCCCCTTTGTCCTGGGTAGCCCCGGGCATCCGTCCGACTCCCCCACGCCTGGTCCGCTGCGCCCCGCTCAAGGGTTGGAAATAGCCCTGGAGTGCTGAACTGTCCCAGAGAAAAGTCATCGCAATGGCAGGGACCCCGCCAGGACCTTGGAATCGGCCTTAGCCCCTCTTTCCCTGGATCCGGTGACTTCGTGTTGCCAGAGAAGCGAGAACTACCGAGTCCTCTGAGCGCAGTGCGGGTTATAGGGATGCATGCTAATTGATCCCAAGGGAATCCCAGACTTCTGGCCAGAATTGTCATGGACAGTAAGGAGACACAGTGTCGCTTTCTACAAGAAGTTAGGTTTAAATGAGAAAGGAGCTGATAGAGAGGGACATGTGGTCAGCAGATTGTAGGCGGTGACATCTGCGGAACAGGGACTGCCTTTTCCAGTAGGAAAATCAGCCGGGGGCTGCGTGGTGCTAACAGCCCTGAAGGTCCCTTCCTGGGGCAGAGTGGACAGGCTGCAGACGACCAAGCTACCGGTTTCAACAGTGTGCAGAGATGAGAAGCCTCCCTTACACTACCGAGCTACTTCGAGAAACACAGATCATAAAATCCTATGGGGAGGGGAGACGTCCTTAATCTGAATCAACTCTCTGCAACTCTGGAACTCCCCTCCCCATCGTTGACTTGAAGACTGAAATCCCTGGGGGACAGGGGCCTGCTGCTCTGTGTGCTGTCCTGGCCCTTTCGTGGTGGCCAGAGTTGCTGAACAGCCTCAGCTTTCCTTTCTCCGTGGCTTTTTGACTTCTGGACTTGACACGAGAAATCGAATCTGACGTCCATGTGTGATGCTTCACATATTTTGAAAAATATGTTATGTTCTCCCTATGTTAGCTTTTCTCTGCGCGAAGTATCTGTTCTTATGACAACTCCAAATTTCCTCATCAACCATGATCTAATTTTAACTTGCTTCATTTAGCAGACTGTTCACACGTGACTCAGTACTTCAAGCGTTCCAACAAGCCTTAAAAAGGGGCTTCCGCACCCAGGCGTTAGATGCATTTGTTGTTGCAGCCTCGGATCGACTTTATTTTTTTGGCAGCCGAATCAGCGTTGACTCACATTACACTTAAAACCAACGGCATTCCTCAAGAACTTTCCACGGACACCGCTGCTTAGTCACGCCTACATTATTGCCCTGCATTTGTAAAGTCGGTCGGCTGTGCCCAGGATTGGAGCTGTGACATTTATCTTGATTAAATCTATCCTCCAAGAGTCATTCCACCATCAGGGCTTGTTGAAGTGTGTTGGGCTGCGGACCCGCCAGTGTGTTATTCTTCCTGATGTCTTCCTGCTATGCGCGTATTTGACTAATTGGCTATATTTGTCTTCAATACTGATAAGAGGAAGAGCTGTGGACTCCCTGGGGAAGAAGTGAAGTAGGAGCCTGGACCTTCTTTTTAGTCCGTCCCTGTTTCAGTTTCTCAACTTCGATGGCATTTGGAACCAACCGAAAGAAGATTTCCAGGGACTGAGAAGTATAAATTGGCAGTTTCCAAAAAAGTCACGGGATGTAAAATACAGCACAGGGAATAATAATGTGTGAGACAGCCTGGGATCACTTTGTAAGTTATATAAATGTCCATGTTATATGCCTGAAATTAATATACTGAATGCCAACTATAATTGAATAGACACACATGCGAGCACACAACACCCACATCGTCGAGTGCACCATCCAGAGATTCTGGTTTGCTTAGACTGGGGGACTTGTCAGGATCCTGATAGGCAACCAAGTTGAGAATCTCAGGCACTCCCAACGTTCCCAGGGCCTAGCATAGTGTAAAGGCTGCAAAATCATCAGGATCAAAATGTATCAAAAGGGGAAAGGGGGAGATAGGAGAGGGTGGAGGGCACATAAACAGGGGTGAAGGGAGACTTGACTTGGGGTCACTTGGGGTGGTGAACACACGGTGCAATACACACATAGTGTATTGAATACCTGAAACCAATTACTCAGTGTCACCCCAATAAAGTCCTTAAAAAACAAAATGCATCAAAAATATGTATGTGTTTTACTTGAAATACAGCAGTAAGCATATCCAGATTCCTTTTTCCCTCTCAAATATGTTACGTTCCTGCTACTGTTACTATGTTAACTGAAGGAAATGCTGGCAGAAGTTGAATGTCACTTGGATGAAAGATGGACTATGTCAACAGGATTTAGCTGTGTCTTCTAGGAAACTTCAGCCTAGGAAAGATGAGATTCAACTCTAGTAATTATTTGCTTCATGAGACGCTAGGAAATCAATATATTGAAGATGATATGCTCTTCCTCTGACAAATCGCCAGCTTATCGATAACAGCTAACTCATCCAGACCTTCACTCACCCGAGCCAACCAGTCCCCAATGACGGCCCCATGAACTCTGCGCAGTCCTCCTCAGTGCGTCACTGTGAAAGACCCCCGGAACCTACTTGCGCCCAGACCCCAAAGTCCTACAATCATTCCAATTCTGACTTACCTCTTCTGAGCCACTGGTAAGACTCTGTCAAAATGGTGTCTCTCTTACTGCAGTGAGTTCTGCTAAATGCAATTTTTGATCATTAGCATGTTTTCTGGTGATATTTTGGGGAATTCGGTAACCTCCCAGTCCCATGGAGATCCTATTGCTACCTCCCTTGCTGCTCAAGCCACGACTCTCAATTCAGAAACAAGAGAAACCACGGAGGTCGACAGTGATGGGCTGAGTCTCACCGCAGACCTCAGTTCCAGGGTCTTCCTATCAGGCTACCCGATGCTCAGTGTGTTCTGTCCCCTGAGAGTCCCCCCGAGGAATTGTTGGGTCATCTGATTAGATGTGAAAACATGTACGCCTGGTGGGAAGCTGCCTTGTCGCTAGCGACATTGCTTTCTGTCATCACTCTTTCTAGCACCTTTTTGTTGGTAGTTGACAGCAGGAAGTTCATTTCTGATCCTTATATTTACCGAGAACTTCCGGTTTGTCGAGTTTGACCGTGGAGACTTCTTAGCCATCAGGCTGGGGGGCCCAGGACACAGGGTGAACCAGCCACTGATTTGACCGGTCATCGCTGATGCCCATATGTTTGGCTCACACTAAACCCCAGGTTGTGTCTCCAGCAGCCAGACTCCTACCTCATACGTGTATTTTATAGACTTAAGACAAGTGGCTCTCTTTTTAAGTGGCGTAATTTTATCAGCAGTAGTTTAGAATTTCAGTGGTTATTCTGGGATACTTTTCTTTAAGGACAAAATTGTTCATCTGAGAAGCACCTGAGATGAAAAGAAAGCAAAATTGCAGCCATTCAAGGATCCATGTTTTCCTGATCGACAGAAGGAAAGCTTGCGAGAGAAATTCGGATTCCGCCGTGGCCTCCCTAAGTGTTCTGTGGAGGAGGCAAATGACACGGGGGAGACTACCCTTGTTTTACATCTGCCCGCATCGTAACTCGAACCTGAAAGCTTTGACCTTCCTGTCCTCTTCTTCTCTGTGTGGCCCTCTGTTGTCCCGGCCCCAGCACTCCTGACTGGCTGCCTGTCCCTCCTGGACAGCCGGGAACTCTGAATGTTAACCTGTTCAGAGCAGGGTCCTGATGGTGGAATGTAAGACCTGCTTGTGGTCTGAGCTGAGAGTCATTTTCAAAGACTTCCAAAGCCCTTGGAAGAGGCAGAAATTTAGACGGTAATTTGCTATGGTTCTAGGAACATGGAATCCAGGGTTTCAGGATACACATCAATTTAGTTTATGTGTTATTATGAACCAATACGATTAAATGGAAAAGGTTCTGTGACTGCCCTCAGTATGATTTGAGAGGTCCCAAATTCTATAGTAAAACTAGAGGAATTTAGAACTATAAATATTAGACTACAGTTTTGTAGAGCACGCACCCAAAGAAACAAGCAAGAAGATGAATACTTTGGAGACTATAGAGGTAGGCTCTTTCCCACCCTTAGAAAACATACGAGTGTAGCTCTTGGAGCACATATGACTACAGCTCTTCTCTCCTCTTCTCTGAATGGGCTTAGGACAGAAATAGGGGATTTAATATATATACCCTGACATAAGGGATGGAAAAGATCCAAACCCTTAATGAGTGAAATTAAAGGGCAAGAAAGGAAGTGGGAGATCCACCCAGCTGCTGCCATCAAGCCTCAGGTTCCCACAGATCCTTACACTTCCCAAGGTTCTTGCTGAGAAGTACACTTTGGGCCACAACACCCGTTCTGTAGTCAGAAAGAGTGATGGAAAA
This sequence comes from Saccopteryx bilineata, assembly GCF_036850765.1. Classification (NCBI taxonomy): domain Eukaryota; kingdom Metazoa; phylum Chordata; class Mammalia; order Chiroptera; family Emballonuridae; genus Saccopteryx; species Saccopteryx bilineata. Next base: position 7,197,369 of record NC_089495.1, read on the forward strand.
ACATCATGTGAGGATAATCTCTGTCTCCTTCAGAACGGCTGTTTAGTTTCAGCAGAAGCCTTCAATTGAAACCCTGCGGACATGTTACATGACGTTAATCACCCCAAGGAGGACAAATTGATTGCTGCATTTTATCGACACTGGTGAGACAACTTTACTAAGGTTGCTGAGGATGTCTCTGAGTGCATGGTACACCGGCACGGGATGCATCCTGGGAACTATGCAGTGGGCATGGACAAGAACCCAATTCTAAGGGTTACCACGTGTGAACACTTAGAAATGCAGTAATTTATCAGGCACTCACACCTTGCTCTGGGGTTTGAATATCCTAGTCAATGTATGCTAGTTTTCAAGGTGGAACCAACTTTTATTTGCTGGGAAGGTGCGGTTCTGATTGTAGCAAGAAACTTACTGGAATTGTAACGTCTGTCTCCCCTAATACAGGCATTTCTTGTGCTGTTTTGCTGGGATAATTACTAAAGAACTTTGCAAAGCCGTGCTGCTTATTCGGAAATTTTATTGTCTCGGAACTCTCTCAAGCCCCATGAAGGACAGAAACAGTCAATGGTGTTTTTAAACTCAAATGAGCAGTCATTGACTCAAACTGTAAGAACATGGCACCAGCCTGCCTTTGAGGGTGCATGTTTCTCCCCCAGTTTTGGAATCTACCTCGCGCTGGGCAGATGCGTCAGAACACCACAAGGGGGCCGTGCGATGCCATCAGTCTTCCCACCAACAGGTGTGAGTTCTGTTTCCTTCATGTTCTCCCAAGCAGCCTCTACATGACCTTAAACACAGAGACTTTGTCATCTGGAAAAGGCACCATTAAAATAAATGCCTCAGAACCGCAGTGGAAAGGAATGCTTGGGTAACTCTGACCACTAGAACAGCAGTTAAACTCAAGAGAACTTGAGAGAGTGAATATCTAGAGTCATGTATCCCAGCTAAATGAGACACAAGGTTTAACCCTTTGACAACAGCAGGATCGTTCCTTGAGGAGATTTAAAATTAGGGACTCTCCAGAATTCTTTGGAAGCAGACGGTCTTTGGAGGGAGAGAGCTTCCACCACAGAGCTATGTGTCAAGATGGCAGCTGTGGACAATCTGGTTCCACTTGAGACCCTACAGGACCAGATTTAGAGGATGGTGACCATGCTTGAATTTGCAGGTTTGGTTTTGCTTCTTCTCCTTAGTTTTTTTTTGTTTGTTTTTTGTTTTGTTTTGTTTTTTTTCCTTGACTGTAGGCTTAAGGCTCTGGGTAGTTGACCAATGATTGTTGTTTCTTAACCAGTGAAAAGTCAAGGTCTCCACCTTTATTACTGCTTGCTATTTCTGTAGTCACTCCTTGCGGTGACTCAGACACTAGGGAAATAAGTGCATGGTTTGTCCAGAAGAAAAATTAAAGCCCTGTGTTTTTAACACATGTCCCTATGAGTGCTAACCAGCTAGTGCCGATCCTTTGTTTTGAAATATTTTGGTTCATTTATAATTGGACGCAACCATGAACTGGCTTTTTATGTAGAAAAGAACACCAGAATCAGAACGTTTTTGAAAGAAAGGCTTCTGCTCCCACTGACACCACACTCAAGGACCATTTCTCAAGAGATAACGTCTGTAAACAAACCTTCATGGCGGAAAGACTCAGGAAGGGAGCAAGGAACAGATGGTTTGTATTTAAGCCCTGTCTCACAGTTACAGACCTCACAAAGAAGGCTTACTATGGAGGTAACTCTTGATTGCCTATCAGATCTACCCTGAGTGACCTTTGGTGAACCTCTCTTCACCATATGGGGCTTATGTGAATACTAAATTAATTAATATAGGTAAAAAAACTGAAAAAAATATTTGGCAATTAACGGTCTCTCAATAAATTTTGATAGGGCAGGATGAATAATTAAGAATTAATACGGATATATTAATTTGTATTGTTTCCTTACATTTATATTTTCCCAAGTTTTTTTTTAGCCTTGTATTTAAATGATTATTGAGATGGATATTATATTCTAACATTGACTATCTTTTCTTAAGCACTTTGAATATTTTATGCATTATATTTCCTCACCAAATATGGCTATCAAGAGATCTGAGAATAAATATAGTTTATAGTCATATAGTCCCTATTATGTGCCTGGCTGTATTCTTATGGGGTTTATACATTTTAATGCATTTAGTACTCCCAACATTCTCATGACACAGAAACTATTATGATTTATATGATGGAAATGAGGAAACAGACCTGTGGGAAAAGTAATTATATTGTTTATTGTTTTAGAGCTAGAGTTTGCCAGAACCTGTATTCAAAGCAGTCTGTTTCCAGCACCCAGGAGCTTAAACACCGCCCCCTGCTGCCTCTTGAAAAATGTTGATATGATGCTTTTCCTTAATAAATTACTGTATCTGCCATAGCTCGTTCTAGAATTTTATACTGTTCCTTTGTCTCTGATTTTATTAAATTTTACCGTAATATGCACATCATGGTTGATTTGTAATCTTTTTGGCACAATTTGGGTCCTTTCAATATGAATTCATATACGATCGCCTGTGTGTGTTTGTAATTTCTGTGACATGGGCTATATGTCTTTAAATAATTTGTGCAAACTGTCTTTTCCCTAATATTTTTAGGATGTCTTTTATATACGAATATAAACATTTTACCTTTATTTTCACATGTTAACTATTCTTGTATTTATAACATTTATTCATTTTTTTCCTAATGCAAGCTAGAATTTTCCCAATTCTGAAATTAATTTTTATTGTTTATATCAACGACTCTTCTCTTCCTATGTATATATCATATATGAATTTCCTGGCTTAATACATGTTAGGTAATTCACTTTTCAACACTCTCTACAGTTGTTACAGGGATAATTGAAATTCTGCCACTTACCAATTGTAATTATACATTTACATCCTGCCTCCCGCCTTTCTGAGCTCCTCTCCCCTCTCCACACCCACGTGAACGCTGGGAGTAGTCCAGCTCCTTTTGTAAAGAGTGGATGCTACTCTATAAATGTCTTTACCCTTACCCTTGTTCTTTCAAACACCCGTGCCTGCTCACGCTTCTCTCTTGCTTACTTCCCATCCTCACTCTTTATCACCCACAAGGAGAAACACACACACGTGTGTGTGGCTGCTTCCTCTGCAGACTGCCCCCTCCCACTCTCCCCGGTGTGCTCTGTCTAATGATATGCAATCACTTGGAATTCCTTGAATAAGCTTCGCCTGTGTTAATGTCTGTCAGTTTTTAATGTCCAAAGACGTGTTTCTTTAATGAACCAGTGGGACTACAATTTAGTTTGTTAAAATGTAAACAGTGGGATTTCAGCTTCTGCTAATGGTGCGGTGGCTTAGTTAGACTAAGCCTGCTGCAGATAACAATGATAAAATTAGTCCCATCCCCTAACTCTCTCAACACCCCCATCTCTTTGAAGTCACTGCGAGAATTGCCCAAATCAGACAGATACTGGAGGAGTGCCTACTTTGGAAAGACAATCTGAAACAGACCTACGCTACCAGAAATGCTAATGCTTGTCAGGTTGGGGCTAAGTTACACAACAGATAGGAACTTGGATCTAAAGGGAGGAATAAAGATCATCAGCATTGTAAATATGTAGTTAAATATTTAAACATTTAGGAATACATAAATACACATATGTAATTTATTTATTAATTCTCCAGCACAACAATAATTGTAACATACTAAGGGATCTAGAATGTGAATAGCATATATAACAAAAAGGAGGACAAATAATATATGTGAATATTATATTAAAACAAGTTTATTTTATGTGAGCTAGTAGATTGTGTTCATTTGAAGATGCAGATTATAATCTCTATAACAACTACTCTAAAAATAAGGCAAAGCACTAAAATGCCAATTAAAGAATCAAAATTAAATACTCTAGAAGAATTGAATTTTACCAAAAGAAAGTGAAAAATGAGGAACAAAGGAGCCAAAACCAAAAGAAAACAAATAGCAAAATGGCAGCACTAAATCCAATCATATTTTAATTACATTAAATATGAATGACAAAATGCTACAATCAACAGGCAAAGGTTTTCAGATTGATTACAAAAGCAAAAGTCAACAATGTGTTTTCTATAAGAGACATACTTTAATTACAAACACCAAACAGGTTGGAACTTAGAATTTGGAAAAAAAAGTGTGCCATGCAGAATCTAATGGTAAGAAAGCTGGAACGGCTATACAGTATTACATGTTGGGGGAAACTGACTATCAAACAGCAAGTTTCACCAGCAGTAAAGAGGGAAGTTGAAATAAAATGGTAAAAGTATCAATGTTTCAGGAAAACAGAAAGGTTATAAATATGTAAAATCATAACAACAGCTTCAAAACACATGAAGGAAAAACTGACAGGCCAAAATAAAAGCAGACAAATCCACAGTTATTGTTGAAGAGTCCAATATGCCTTTCTCAGCAGAAGAAGTAGACAAAAATAATGAGTAATGGTATACATGATGTGAATGACACCATTAACCATGTGGGTTAATTAATATTATTAACCATATATACACCAATATTGCCAACAGCTGCAGAAGAGAAATTCTTAAGTGGACATGGAAAATTCACTAAAATAAACCATATCTTGGAGCCCTAATTTTTTTTACATGTCTAAATACATACATTTCAAAAGATTGAAATCTTATAGGGTATGTTCTTGGGTCATATTGAAATTAGATTAGCAATTATCAACAGTTGCTATCTAAAAAAATGAGAAAAGCCCAAAATATTTAGAAATTAAACAATACATTTATAAAAACTCATGGGTAAAAAAAAAAAAAAAAAGCAAAAATCTTGACAACAACAAAACTAAATTAATAATCTAAGAATAAACTGACCAAAATTATTATATTGAGGCACTTCAGAATAGACCACATATACCTTATATGCAGTTTACCCAATATTTCATAAAGCTCAGCTAACCCTTGGGAAAATTCTGGAAGAAACTGTTTATATTACATTTTTTCTCATTTAATGGAGACTAGTATATGGTACAGAAATATACCCCTTGTGAATGATTATGTCCAGAAGTATTAAATTTATCACTATTGTTCAAGCCCTCTGGGTGCTTCATTCTATTGTATGTTAGATTTCACTGACTTTCTTGTCCCTCACAATTCATTATGATTGCCGCCCAGTGTGCGAGTCTGTTAAAGATTATGTCAAATGGAATATGTAATTCCAGTGTGCATTAAGAGTAGGTTTCATGGTTTTCGATTTCTAGCTGTTCATCTCATGCTTCAGCCACAAACACTACTTGACCTTATGACTGAGGACGACATGGTAACTTACCTACTGGTGACCCATCAAAGTAAAACAGGCCCATGATGGAGTCAAAAATAAATTGGCATATGGCAGAACCAGAAAAAAAAGTAATGGGTCATCATTCTGGCAACACAGAGTGAGTCCTAGTCGTTATTAATGAACTTCCTCCTCTTCCCTGAGTTTCATGTGGGCTTTGCCCTCAGGGGGCATCTCAGCTGGTCAGTACTCATGACCACATGGTACAACCTAACCCTTCATTCTGGGGAACTCTGAGCACTTTTTGCACCATCCTGTGTGGAATTGCAGTAGTATTCAAGGAACGCTGGGTTTTTCAAATAAAAGGATCACTGGGGGTGGGACTTTGCCTTACAGTAACATTGAAAGGAAGGCTCGGGTATTTCCCGTTAACCCGTCTTCACATACGCATAGTCTCCCCCATTACCAACACGACTCACCAGCATGTTTTCCACCACGGATGAACCTACATTAACACATCATAGTCACTCCGAGTCCACAGTTTACCTTAGGGTTGACTCTCCATGTTGTTCATTCTAGGAGTTTGGACAACTATGAGAAGGCATGTATCCACCATTACAACACTATGCAGAATAGCTTCATTGCCCTCAAAACCCTCTGAGTTCTTTCTGAGTCATCTCTCCATTTCTCCACCCCTAAAAACCATTGATATTTTTCTGTATCCATAGTTTTTCCTTTTTTTTTCAGAATGTCATATAGTTGGAATCACACAGTGTAAGCCTTTTCAGATTGGCTTCTTTTACTTAGTAATATGTGTGAAGTCTCCTCCTCGTCTTGGTGGCCTGGTAGCTCATTCCTATATAGTGCTGAACAATATCCCATTGTCTGGATGGACCACAGCTTATTTATACACTTACTTCCCAAAGGACATCTCCTTCACCTCCAAATTTTGGCAATTATGAATAAAACAGCTATAAACATCTTTGTGTCGACATTTTAGAGCTCCTTTGGGTAAATACTAAGAAATAGAGTTTCTAGATCATCTGGTAAGAGTATGTTTCAATGAACTTCTTACCCCCTAATAAAGTTTACTGGGAAGTACCCTAGAGTTTCACTATTCAAAGGGTGGTCCTCCAACCAACAGCCTGGTCATCATCTAAGAGCAGAGTCTTAGATGCTCTTAGATGCTCTTGGTCATAGTAAATGGGAGAGATTTGGGATCCTGTGTCCCGACTCAGATCTACTTAATCGAATTGTGTCTTAACCTGGTTACCCTGGTATCTCATGCATGTTGACTATTGACCCTTGGAGAAGCATTGGTGTCCTTGATGTCGAGCTCCCTGCTTCTATTACACAGCAGTCACTCTACTTCTCCACAGTAGTCCTGATGCACCGTAACCAACATGGTATCTCCTGGAGGTCACACTTGCTTTCTATTTCTGGGACACCTTATGCAACAGAGAGGTCAGGAGTGCTTCTAGTTAGAGGCAGAGTGGCACCTCTCCAGGTGAAGGGATCTGAGGGGTTGATAGGCCCTCATACATCCTCATGACCCCTCTAGGGGTTTGTCATCCTTTTGCTTAAAGCAGAGGTGTTGCACACATGCTCAGGGGGTGCTGGCATGCTGCCGAAGGTCCCCTCAGTCACCATAGAAGGTCAAAGGCAGAGCAAAGGCTGGCTGGACACCAGACCCCCAACGCCTTATGCTGGGTGGCTCCTTCTGTACACATCAGATGCATTAGGGATCCATTTAATGCCATCTTTGCAAAAGATGAAAAATAGTTGTTGCTTCATAAAAGCAAAAGTTAAAACTCTCTAGCTTGACATAAAACTAGAAGCCATTCAGTTAATACAGTTCTCGGGAGAGGTCACATATTAACCAATTATCACTTCTTGCTTCCGGGAAATGTTTGGTTTATCAGATCAGTGACATGGAGAGAGCAGGGTGCTGAAAAGTTAGTCAAGAAAGTTAAACGTTAATGGGCAAAGGATGATAAGACTGAAGCAACTTCAATATGTAATTGGGAAACCTGGATAATCAGAGAATTATTTGTGGGGCCAGGAACGGGTATCAAAGGATTGATTAAGGGGACCATGTGTGTGCCTGTGTGTGCGCGTATGTGTGTGTATGTGTGTGTACAGAGATGTAGATATTCCAGACAGATTCTTTAATAGCTAAATTCCTCTTGGATTCAATAAACAATCTCACATTGTTCGTTCTCTTTAAAGAACCACAGCGGGAATGTTTCTTCAGGCTTACCGTTGGGAAAACACAGAGCTTGCCAAAGTAACTGCTTTATTCTTATCTTACGGTCACCGTGAATATTTCATCAGGCTGTTCTTCTCTCTTCTCTGCCTGCTGTAAAGCCTGTCGCCAAATATTTGACCCACCTCTAGGATCAATGAATAAAGTATGTATCATTGGTCAGACTTTTCTTTAGTTGGCTGTCCATTGTTTCACTGCTATTGTTTTCTCTTTGGTCTCCTGTCCTTCTTGGCCAGCTCTTCAACTTTAGATTTCACCTCCAAAGATGTGTCACTGCAAAGAAAAAGATGCCTGCTTCAAATTATTTCATAAGAATCACTATTTTTAGAAACCAGACTTCCGTTTTCAACATGGAACTGGACATGGGAAGAAAAATACAAGTTTGTGTGATTAAAAGGAGGCACTTGCTTTGTCCTTTGTGAATGTGAGCCATGACTGATAACCGTGGGAGTTAGTTTAAAAGACTGATTTGTATTGGGTTGCAGCTTAAAACCAGCTGACATCCCAGAGCAGACACATGAACTTCTGCTATATCAGGTTGATCAGGAGCTGTATGCATAGTAATATGTATTATCTATATATTTAGTTTTTTTTATTTAGAATTTCAAGTTAATATAAATATATACAATTATCTGTAATGTGATGTGTGACCCCGTTTGACATTCTCTTCACAGGGATGAAAGAATCTAAGTGGGAACGTATTTGGGAACAAGGACGCCGAAATGGGGGTGAGAAGAATAGTGTTCAATGTAGTCTCACTGTCCCGTTATAAAATCCCACATTGATCCAAACCCGGAGTTTTGGGAGGAGGGAGCCGCAGCCCATGCCCAATATCTGGTCCTAGCCAATACTCACCCACTTTCAATAACTTTATGTCTTTTGACTGCAAAGTAAGGCTCCATATTAAAACCATGAGAACAAGAAAAGAAAAGAAAAAACAACAGCTAAGCTCCGGCTTTTTCTGTATCAGCACTCAGTAGGAAGGAAAGATAGAGCGGTCATCTGAAATAATTGGAGCTTCTAGCCCAGCTCTGTCCGTAGGAATAGAATGTGAGCCCACAGGAAATCTGAGATTGTTTTGTAACCTTCTCCTAAAGAAGAAAAGGGAAGCTGGTAAAATTTACTTTAATAATACACTTTCTTGTGCCCAGTATAGCCAAAATATCTTCACGTCAACATGAAATCAATATAAAATGATTAATTGGGTGCTTATTCACAGTTTAAGCCTTCAACATCTGGTATGTCACACACACACACACCCTTTGAACTCGCTGCACTTCAAGTCCTCAGTAGCCACGTCAAGCCGGAGGGCTACCGTAATGGACAGCGGCGTTCTACACCATTACTCCACTGCCCGGCGTGAGTCCTACACCATCTAGCACTCTTTCTTGTTCTCACCATCACACACTATTTCTTTTTTCCCTTAAGATTTTATTGATTTATTTTTATTTTTAGAGAGAGAAGAGACACAGAGATAAAGAGAAACGTGGTGGGGGGAGGAGTGAAAAAATATCAACTCACAGTTGTGGCTTCTCATAGGTACCTTGACCAGGTGTGGGTTTCGAACTGGCGACCTCGGCAGTGCAGGCCTGCCCCACGCGGCTTTTTACTGCGAAGGTGCCCAGACACAGGGACACGCTGGGAATAGTTCAGCTACACTTCCAACGGCCATGGGCTCCCACTGACGCACGTTGGGCGCCCCCATCGGCTCCGGGCGCATGCGCTGCAAGGTCCCACCCTGCTCCAGCCTCAGTGGTACGACTCCTGCCGTGTCTGTGCGGCTCCCGTACGCCATCTCTCTGAGGTGAGGTCTCCAGGTGTGGTTGCCCCTCCCTGCCCTGGGCGCATGCTCGCCCTGGCTGGGGTCTTCACTATCGAGGGGTGAACCTCTGACAGCTCTCCCCCTGCCCCGCTGACCTTGGGCTTGGTGGCTGGCTTCAGCTCCCCCTCTGTCAGGATGGGTCTCCCACGGGAAACTGGCATGATATGTCCGCCCACTCATCTCTCCCGGGAGCTCCGCCAAAGGCACGGGAAGTGGGCTCTCCATCTCTGCCTGCACCGGCCGTCTCCTGCTCTCCTGCGGTTTCCTTCCTCATTCCCTGTTAACCTGGAGTTGCTCTGTATACACAGAGCGAAGCCATCACAAACCTTGGTCAGCCCCCCAAAAGGGGTTCCTTCGGGCTGACTGACTTACCCACCATTGTTCGTTTGTGAGCAATTGATAAAAATTGTATCCGCTGTGCTTGGAAACTGCATACTATATCATGTACACCAACTAGTCCTTAAGTGGGCATGACTTTCCTTTTCAAAAAGATTGAGTATGAAGTTTGACGTTTGAGTTTCCTTATTGACTTAAAATCAATATTCTAAAATAAGATATGGGGTCTTATCTGAAAAAAACAAACAAACGAATTTAAACCAAAGCGTGGACTATGCCATGCCTCTCGGAGCAACCGCTGGACTGCTCAAGCAGGAATGGTTTTATCATTAGCCCCTAAAGTTTCTTGTAACTGGAAATATTACACTTGCTGCCAATAATCATACTTTGTGAGAACTCACATAGCAAAATATGAAAACGTGACGTGCCTGCCTTCCAAATGACTACAGTTTACCCTTCACATTTATTACACTGAGGAAATGGATAAAATGTTGCCTGCAGAAAAGCACAGGAATGACTGTTATCTAACAGCCCTCGGAGGGAACTTGGAGCATTTCCCTTGATCCACGGTCAGGCGGCATTCCCGGTGCTGAACTCATCAGTGACATTCACTTTAGGTCACTTCCCACATGTGTAACGAGAAGGAAGGAGAATTCCTCATAGTCTTTTCTCCTAGAGGTTCTAAAGGCAAAGAAAGGGTGGAATTCTCCAAAACTGTCATTGCCGAAACATCTGAGCTTCATTCTCTTTAAGTGAGTGTCAGGTGAGGAAAAGTTATCTTGTTTTCTAGACACTCAATTCTCTTTTCTTTTTCTACGTATCTCTACTTCCCATTTCTGCCTGAGAGTCTCTTAAAGAGAAAATCAGAGTTCAAAGTGACTCCTGAGTGATACAAATAGCCTCAAATACATCAGTGTCACAGTAATTGTGTTCAGACGTGTAGATTAGGTGAACAGTACAGAGCATGCTCTGAATGCCTTCCCCCAAGTGGCATGAAGACTCGTAAGACCCACAAGCTTAGTGACAGAGTCGCTGATACTTTGTCCACAGGAACTAGCACAAGACAACCCTGTTTCATGGGAGTATGATCAGATGCATGCAGAACAGTAAGAAACATAGTATTTTGTAAAACACTTATGGGCATTAGAGATGTTCCACGGAAATTTAGATTCAGCTCACTTCTGCTTAGTTAGATATCAGATCAATAGAGTAAGTATTTCATTAATGGCGGGTGGATTTTTAGGTCACGGATTAGTGGCTCCTGTTTCCCTGGCTGCCAGGCACCTGCTGCCAGGCTTGTCAAAGGTCAGGAAGCTAACCCGGGACTCACACTTCATTGAACACATTCCCCCCTCCAAGTTGTGTGTCTCTCTACACAATACGGATAAAGAACATTTCAGTGCCATTATAACACAAACCCCATTGCCACCTTAAAGTTGACTGATAAAGTAGAATAAGCCATTATTATAGGAGAATATTAAGACCTGTTGGTTTTAAAGGGGTCCCTAGCCTGTAAACTAGACACCACCCACACTAAGAATTTTCCTGGCATGGACCTGCGGTATGAGGTCGAATTTGAGAAGAATTCCCCACTTGGTTGGATTAGAGAATTGGCTCCTCTGCCTGCTCCCCCATCACTGATGACATCTCAACTCCAGGGAACTTGTCAAAGAATAACTATTTTATTTTTGCCAAAAGTTTTTCAGAACAATGAACTTTTGTGCTGAGTACATTTGAGAATAATTGGGAATAAAATAGGCATGCTGATAAGAAGGCTATCTGGAATAGAATATATAAATGCGTATGTATCAGAAGACGCATTGGTGAGGAATTGGTGTAATCAGTCTCCCAGGGGTCCTCCCTGAGTCCGTGTCAGCCTCAGCCAGCAAACAGGTCCCGGGGGCCCAACACGAGTAATGAAGACCCTCCTCCCATGTGGGAAGTTACAAGAGATTAAAGGCTTCCTCTTAGCAACTGGAACAAAGACCAGTCAAAGTATTTATTATATATAGTCTGATATAGTTAGCCTCTGAGTTTTTGAAGAAATGGGTTCACTATATAAGTGTTTTTTATCTTTTATTATTTCCATTAATAATTGCCTATCATGCTTTTTTCCCCAGAGTTTTGCCTTCTTCCATAGATTTCTTAGCAGTGAGATCTAAGCTGTTTCCTTCCTCCTAGACTCTGAAACCAAGGAGATGACATGACAATACAATTCAGCTGACACTTACTGAAAAGGACTACCCAGTCGGTGTCATGCTAAGTGCTTCACATTTGTCAATCTGGTAAATACATACTGTTACTTCCCCTGTATCAGAATCAGATCTGCTGCATATAGTAAAAACTTAAAACCAGTGACAATAACAACAGCAACGGCCTAAATGCATAAGATATTTTCCATAAAGAAAAAGTAGAGCGGTAAGGGGTCCAAGGCAGGGATCGTGAGTAACTCTCCAGTGTAGAGCACAGATTCTGAGCATGTCACTGTCCTGCCAGTCACTGTACTGCACCATGCAGGCCACGGCCACTGCTTCAGCTCCAGACACCACATCTGCATTCTAGGCATTGGGTTGGAAGCTGTAAGCGACTTCTCCAGGTAAAGACAATTTTCCAAAGGGCCATATAAGCTCTTATATAAAATCTTTAATTTACAAAAGAGTAGTCATAACACCACAGCTGGTTACAAGGGAGTGGAATAAAAACTGTCCACTTACACACTCAGTGTGGACAGTGAAAGCAGAAATCGTTCCTTGTTGACATTAACATGATTTTTCCATTCCTGAGTCTTCACTAATACATATATATTATTATTATGTATTATATATTATACATATATATTATATATTATATATACCCCCTTCCTGGACTTCCCAAATAAATGGTTTATTTTTATAGGCACTTCCCTAAAGACTCTGCAGTTCTTCAAAGGAAACCACCCTAAGATACCCTTATCCTCAAAATCCGAGTCTTACTGTTTCCACCAATCCTGGACATTTGTGTCTTGATTTGTACCCAACCCTAATCAAACCTCTGATTTGAAAGTCCTACTTTGAATCAAACTTTCAGATCTCACTGCCAAAGCTTTCGAAGTGGTATTCTTTCTTATTATGTAAGCGGCATGCTCAGTATTGCTCGGTATATCTATCATCCATCCATCCATCCATCTATCTATATTCTATTTTTGTGTTAGTGATGTTTGGGGAGCCAACTGTTGTTAAGAAGCTTGGAAATATAGTCTTTATATGGGCGAAGAACTAACAGAAATGAAATTGTGGTTTTGTTACTGAGGATCAAGAGGGCACAAGTCAAGTGCTCAGCTAGATAAGCAATATCTTGTTTCACCACAAAATGTTGTTTTGCAGATAATTAACCTGACACACATAAGTTAAGTAACTTATCTAATGTCTTCTATGTAATAACTATGTAGTGCACCTGTGGAATATCTGTTTTTGTAGGCATTATATTTGTCAATGTCTCCTAAGGGTGATACTTAAGCATAGTATTGTATGCTGATTCAACTAATGGTAGTTACTGCTTGAAAAGGCTGAAAATAAAGGGACACTTCTAGAGAAAAGTAACTGCCTTAGATATTTAGAAACAACATAACCTCAGTTAGAGAAATAAGATATTTCAGAATCAGGTGTGCTTTATTCAATAAAAATTAACCAAAAGAAGTGTTGAGCTGTGTATAACTAAATTAGCATTCTGGGATGGGAATCTAACATAAGGTTAGCAAAGTGGGTGCCTGATGAAGACAATGAACTCGCAGACCACTCATAAACATTCCCTCATTCTGCCATGTGACTGAACTTAGACACTCTCCCTCTTTCCAGAGGCTGTGTGGTGTCAGAGCTCGAAGGGTGTATGCGTTCTCAAGCGCATCTGCTTGGAAAGAGCAGTTCTCATGTTTCTTTTCCAGTAATACAAAAGAAAACAGAAAAAGTAGACTTCATATTGTCTGGAGGCCATATTAAGTAAGTTCTCCCACTTGCCATTGCTTCTAGTGTATCTAGTAAGAGTCTACGATGTCCTCTCCCCTTAGGGATAAGCAAGTCACAAACTAAAATTTTCAGTTATAAGTAGATATTTCTATGTTAAGTTTGTACACCCCAAATTCTAGTAAAACTATGAGATGGTAGCCTGGTTTGAAAAGAAACCAGAAGAGAAGAAAGACCTCTTTCTGCGTAATGGAGGATTCCTAGACTTGAGGAAGGTGTTAAAGACCAGTGGAAATTTGTACGAGCTCTAGGATGCAGGCTCAGGACTCCAGAAGGCTGAGAAACTGCTGGTTCAACAGGCATGAAATGAGCCAGGAGGGAGATGCTTTCTAAGGACCCACTCTGCCAAAGGCACCAGCATGTACACCTTGAGCACTATGTAGAATATCTTTCTTTACATATTTATATATGTATATATATATATTCTTTATATACATATAATTTTAATGCAATATTTACTTAAGGAAACAACAAGAGAAAGTTCAGGTCCTATAATGAACTCTAGACCAGCGCAATGAGTATAAGACATAATTCATTTAAGTTAAGGCTATCTCTTTCCCAGCTCCCCAAAATACAAAAGAAATTCTTACTGGAAAGTACAAATGCTTACCTTCATGGGACTGTAAGGTTGTCATTACTGGATTAATAAGCACTTCCACACACGCTGTAAACTATATGGCACCAAGCCTGTAGGGAGAACACAATGCAAGTATTTTTAGCCATGATGAAACTTAGTTTGTGTATGTTGTTTTGAATTTAGTGTTTTTAATTTTGTTCAATTCTTTACCAAAATGTTTTAAATGTTTTCCAAAAAAGTGCTTATATTCAAAGGTATGAAGCAAAGACACCAAGTAGAAAACCACTTAAGGAAAGTATACAACGCACAGCTTCCAACCAGTGGAAAAGACGACCTCTAATATTAGGTGCAATCATAACTCTAATTCCTTTACCACCAATACATTTCCAGCTTACTGTATAATGAGATAATGGAAAAACAGGAACTGAATTACTACAGGTCTAGTAATTGAAGATCACTTTTGCACATTTATACCAACACATTGTATTTGTTTTCTATACATAAAAGGTTGTCAACAAGGAATAATTATACTCAGCAGTCTGGGCCAAAATTTTGGGGGGGATGTTTCTGATATGAGAGTCTGTTGCACACTTGATATCAATCATGCTAGATTTATTTATTTTATGTCACATATTTTGAATAATGTTTAGACTATTTTTAGAAAAAAAGAGGGAATTGTTCTATACATTGCTATTTTCTGTAAAGTATTCTAAAAAATCCAACATTCTCTCTTGACTAAAAAACAACAACAAACCAAGAGGCTGCTAGTAAAACAACAACAAAAGCACCTTACTAGCTCGTAGAAACCTTTGGTTTACACAAGTGTAGAAATTTGGCCGAGAGAATGTCAGAGAATGTGGTGCAGTAAAAAAATTAAAAAGTCCATTTCTTTTATAAAAACAACAAAAATCCTAGCAAAATCTGTTAGAATCAACATTCTTGGAAATCTGGAATCTCACCAATAGTTTGCAGCAGCCAGTGGAATGCTTAAATCAGGAAACAATATCGTTGAATCTCAGTAAGAACACAGAGCTTTGTGGTGTTTTTATTTACCCTGGTCCCATTCCCTACTCATCTCCTCGGCAGGGGCCTTGTAGATAATAGCCCACATTCCTGGTACCAATGCCAGTACTGGCGGGAGCAGAATGTACCTTATTTGCAAAGAACTGTTTTTGTTTTTGTTTTTGTTTTTTACTTGTATGGTGGCTCCCTGGAGAACTAGCTAAAAGGGCAATGTTTGTCAAAAACATTGACAAGTAAATGTATGATTTGCTGCTGCTGGGGACCGTGGATACAATTTGACATAAAAGTAGACCAAGCAAAGGGCTTGGGAGAAAAATCTAGAGAATGAGATGCTTTGGGGAATAAGGACTTTAAAAATCTCTGACATTTTCCTGGGCCTCTACAAGGCCATGCACAGGCCCAGAGCTTCACACTTACGCATCCAGGGGAGACCAGAGAACGCCCTAAGCTCTCATCTCCAGCTGATCTTCAAGCCATGCACAGGTGGAAAGTGAAGTGTAAGGCCAAGTCCACACTGCCTCGCTGGGTGTTAAAGGCATGTCGCAACACACACACAGAGTGAACCACTAGCTGACCACTAAGCTAACAGAAGAGAGGTTTCAGTGGCCAAACATGACAACAAATACAAACTTAAAAAATTAGCTCATAAAAATAAATAGAAAAATATCAACAACTACAGTAACTAGTAGAAAACGAATCCTGAGGAGGAGAGAGAATCTGATGTCCAGATTTGTCACATGGTAATATTAATGTTCAGTTTTCATAAAAACATCTGAGGCATACAGAGACACAAGAAAGAATGGCTAATACACAGGAAAAGTGCAATTAATAAAAACTGCTCTGATGAAGCCAAGTCCATGGACTCTAAGTAGTCTAGTTTTAATTTTTTTAATAGATAAAGGAAACCATGGCCAAAGAACTAAAGGAAAACAAGAGAGTGATGTTTCACCAAATGGAGAATATCAGTGATGAAACAGAAACTATAAATAAAAGAAATAAATAGATATTCTGGAATTGAAAAGTAAAATGATCAGAGTTAAATTCACTGTAAGGTCTCAACAGCAGAATTGAGGAGGCAAAGGGAGAAAATCAGCGAACTTGAAGAGAAGTCAGTTGAGATTGTCTCGTTTGGGTAACAGAAAGAAAAAAAATAATGAAGAAAAACGGACACAGCATACGAGACCTGTGAGTTACCAACAAACATATAAATGTAAGTATAGTGTGAGTCCCAAAAGAAAAGAAAAATGGAGACAGAATAAGTATTTGAAAAAGTAGTGGTGGCGAAAAAATGGCAGAAGCAAATCCTCCCTTGTCAGTTGTCACACTAAATGTAAATGTATTAGATTGTGTAATTAAAAAGCTAAGACTGGCAAAATGGGTATATTAAAATTATCCAAAATTCTGCTGTCCACAAGAGACACTTTCATTTCAAAGACACAATAAGTGGAATTTAAGCTAAAATAGACTTAAGAGATAAAATAGATTTAATAGACTTTATGAAAAAAAATTTTTATGAGATGTAAAAAGATACTGTATGATGATGAAAGGGTCAATCATCAAGGGATTCTAAAAACTATAATCATTTATATACTCAGTTGAGCATCAAATACAAAGGCAAAACTGATACAGTGAAGGGAGAAATAGACAATTTAACAACAGCTGAAAACTTCAATATTCCACTTTAAATAGTGATAGAACAACTAGGGAGAATATCAGCAAAGAAATAGAAAGTTGAACAACTCTAGAAACAAACGAAACCCAAAGGACATTGATAGCACACTTAGCACTAGAAGCCACGGGTACATCCTTCTCACATGCACGTAGCATATTCTCTAGGATAAATTACATGTTAAGCCAGCAAACAAGTCTCAATACATTTAAAATAATTTTAATCATGCCATGTCTGTCCTCTGACCACAATGAAATGAGAGTAGAAATCCATTACAGAAGAAAATTTGGAAAATTTCACAAATAACCTGGAAATTAAACACACTTCTTGATAACCAGTAGGTCTAAGAGAAAGTCAGAAGAGAAATTTAAAAACAGCCTGAGATGAATGAAAAATAAACCACAGTTTCTCAAAATTTAATGGAATGGGACAAAAGCTGTGCTCATTAGAAAATCTGTAGCTATAAACACACTGTAAAAGAAGAAAGATTCTAAGCTAGTGACCGAACTTTCCACCTAAAGAAATTATAAAAATAGAAGGAAACTAAATCTAAAAGAAACATAGGAAGCAAATAAAAAAATATTACAGTGGAGATAAATTAAGTAAATAGAAAAACAGTAGAGAAAATCAACAAAAGTGAAAATTGGTTCCTTGGAAAGTTCAACAAAATTGACAAACTTTAGTTAGAAGGACCAAGAAAAAGAAAATAATATGCAAATTATTAAATTGAAGAAAGTTATCAAAACCAGATAAGACATCACAAGAAAAAAACAAACTTCCAATACCCTTTATGAAAATACTTGCAAATCTTCAACAAAATATTAGCAAACTGAATCCAGCAGCATAATAAAATATTTATACATCATGACATAGTTTATTTATCACCTGAATTCAAGGTATGTGAAAAGAAATAAAAGGCATCCAGATTGGAAAGAAGTAAAACTACCTCTATTCCTAGATGACATGATCCTATATATAGAAAACTCTAAAGAAAAACACACATGCACACACAATTTAATCTAAGAAACTAGTTGGCAAGATTGTAGGAAATGAACTTAACATACAAAATTTAATTGTACTTCTATATACTAGCAATAAACAATACAAAAGAATTTAAGAAAATAATTATATTTATAATAGCATTACTTAGGAGTAAATTTAAATAAGGAATTACAGATTTGTACACTAAAAACTACAATGTATGGTTGAAAGAGATTTAAAAAATGGAAACAATTTCATTTTCATGGGTTAAAGACCATATTTATATGACAATATTTCTCAAATTTATCTATAGACTCAATGCAATTTCCATCAAAATTCCAGTAGTACCAAGACCATTTAATAGAGGACAGATAAGTCATTTCAACAAATGGTGCAGGGACAATTGGAAATCCACATGTAAAAGAATGAATTGTGGTCTTTATCTCATACCATATGCAAAAATTAACACAAATTAGATCAAAAACCTAAAAAAATCTTAAAATTCATAGAAGGAAACAAAATGGAAAATTTTTCTGACCTTAGATTAGGCATTGGTTACATAAATATAACACCAAAAACATATGCAATAAAAAAGTAAATAAATCTGACTTCATTAAAATTAAAACCTTTGTGTATTGAAGGACATTACTAAGAAAGTGAAATTACTACTCTTACAATGGGAGAAAATCATACCATCTAAGGGTTGAGTAGCCAGAATACATAAAACCTCTTACCACTCAACAACAAAAAGACAAACGACCCAATTAAAAAAAAATAAACTAAGGACTTGAACAGATATTTCTCCTAGGAAGATTTATAAATTGCCAATAAAAAGATGCTCAACTCCATTAGCCATTGGGGAAGTGCATATATCAAAACCACAATGAGCTACCATTTAAACCCAATAGGATAGCTGTAATCAAAAAACAGAAAATAGTGGATGTTGGTGAGGATCTGGAGAAATTGAAACCCTCCTACATTGCTGGTGGGAATGTAAAATGGTGCTGCCCCTATGGGGAACAGTTTGCAGTTTAAATTCAAAAATTTAAACATAGATTTATTACGTGAACCAACAATTTCATTCCTTAGATAAATACCCAAGAGTCTTGAAAGCAGGTATTCAAACAAATGGTTGGATGTAAATAGCAATAGCAACACTATTCACAACAGCCAAAAGGTATAAACAACCCAATGTTCATCTACTGATGAATGAATAAAAACACGTGTGTATATCTTACTATGGGGTAGATTTATTTAGCCACAGAAAGGAAGGAATCACTGAAACATACTACAATATGAGGAAACCTTAAGAAGTTTTATCTGCAGAAAGTAAAGGAAGGCAGACACAAAATGTTACATATTGTTCTGCTTTCTTTATATGAAATGCCCAGAATACGCACATCCAGCGATAGGCAAATCCAAAGCTACAAAAAGTAGTTACGAGGGTCCCCGGGGAGAAGGGAACTAGGAATGATGACTTGCTGGATATGTGGTTACTTTGAGGGCTGATGGGAATTATTCAGAATTAGATAGTGGTAATGATTGCTCAACATTTTGAATATACTATAAACCACTGAAATGGTACACTGTAAAATGGTTCATATGTTCTTGTGTTCTTCTGATAGACAACCAGAAGTGGAATAGCTGGGTCAGATGGTAGTTTTATTCTTAATTTTTTGAGGAATCTCTGTAGTATTTTCCATTGTGTCTGCATCAATTTACAATCCCATCAAAAGTGGGTGAGGGTCCCCTCTTTCTCCACGTCCTCATCAACACGTTATTTCTTCTTTCTGATAATAGCCATTTTAATATGTGTGAGGTTTTATCTCATTATGGTTTTAATTTGTACTTCCCTAATAATTAGTGATGTTGACCCAGCAATTCCACTTCTGGGTGTCTATCATATCAAAAGAACATAAAGACACTAATTCAAAAAGATCTGTGCAGCTCTAGGCTCATTGCAGTAGTATGCAAAATAGCAAAGATTTAGAAACAACCTAAGTATCCACAGATGGAAGAATAGGTGAGGAGATGTGATATATAGTGAAGTAGTACTTGGCTTTAAAAAGAATAAACTTTTTGCCTGACCTGTGGTGGCACAGTGGATAAAGCATCGACCTGGAATGCTGAGGTTGCCGGTTCAAAACCCTGGGCTTGCTCGGTCAAGGCACATGTGGGAGTTGAGGCTTCCTGCTCCTCCCCCCTTCTCTCTCTCTCTCTCCTCTAAAATGAATAAATAATTAAAAATAAATTTAAAAAGAATGAACTTTTGCTATTTGCAATGACATGGACCAACCTGGAAGGTATTAATTAGGCTAAATGGAATAAGTCAGACAGAGAAAGACAAAAACACCATGATTTCACTCCTGTGTGAAATCTAAAAGAAACAAAGCAAACAAAACAAAACAAAACAAAAGCCCTCATGGATACAAGAACAGATTAGTGGTTACCAAAAAGGGTGCGGGTTGGAGGGTAGGCGAAATGGGAGAAAGGAGTCAACTGGGTGGTGTTGAATGACAACTGTATTTGTGATGCTTATCACTTTGTAGTATATACAGATGTTACATCACAATACTGTACACCTAAAACATATACAATAAAAGAACTAAGTAAAAACAAATAAATAAATAAATGAAATGGTCCAAATGATAAATTTAATTACGTGAATCTTATCTCAATTTTTTAAAAACCTTTACCTCTTAGAAGAAACAACCTTTGCTTCAGGCCTCCCATCTTTTTCTAGGTCCAAGTCCCCCTTCCCCCGAGCTTCCCCCTCTCAATAGTTTACATATTCCTACTAACATCTTTTAAGAAACAAACTGCTTTTTCCAAACATCATTCTGCTACAATTCCAGGATGTGAGAGCTTTGTGTTCTGCTTTGAATCAGTCTTGAAGACACAGTGTGAAGATGAAATCAATTCTAATAACCCTGCGTGAATTACTGTAAAATGATGACCTTCTTGTTGATCGAGGGCAGGGAAGTCATGCGCTACCGAATTAGCTCTCTGTGAGTGTCGCCAGACTAGCCCCTGAGGCACTAGATTTCCTCAAGGTGTCTCTTTTAAAGATGTTTCTTCCCACCTTCTGACGAAAGCGCTCCACCCAACAAATGTCCACAGAAGGCGTGTGCCTGTGTCTTCTCCCAGACACCTTCCTTCTTGCAGGGTCAGTGGGAACTTGTCATCTGCTGGTGGCTATGCTCAAAAGCTCCATTCCAGATTGAAGGTCCCTTGGGTTTCAGCCAACAGACATCGTGCACGGTATTGACCGGACGGCTCCGAGCAGCTCTCCTGGACGACTTCCAGGTGATCGGAACTTACGTGCGCCGAGTCGGTCCGACTCTGTCCTAACGGCACACGTTTCTCCATGAGCTTTTCCTTTCCTGTTTCCGTGTCTCCATCTTCTTTATCTCTCCTAGGCCAAAATGTTCTGTCGACTTTTTTTCCTACTATACTGAGACACAGTCGCCATTATTTGAAGTGAAATTCTTTTAAGAGTGTACGTTCATAATACATTTTTCTTAATAGTTAGAAAAAGTAGTGATTATAAAAATCAGTGCAAAATATTCTAATCACCATAGGTGCACACCATTCTCTTCACACCGGACACACGGAGTTTCCCTGTACTCCACCGCCGTCCTCTCAAAACGCATGCGTATTTCCGCTCCCACAAAGGAATGTATTTGAGACGTCAAGAAACAGGTAATATTTTTAAAAATTTGGAACTTGCACTTGCTATTTTGTTACCAAGAAATCTATAATATAAATATAAATTCCTTTTTACAATTATTTTATGAGGATAAAAATAACTGTGTAACTTTAAATTTATAGGGTAGTAATGAAAATAACAAAGTTAAGTGTCATGTGAACATGTAGGGATCACTTGTAGTCTTAAGCAATTAATGAGCTGTTTGGGAAATAAGTAACATTTTAGATTAAATATTCTCTTTTGGGACTCATTCAATATTATCTTTTAAGACCTGGAGAGGGTGGGGTCCCAGAATATTGCAAAAAAGTATCTGGAGACTGGACTTCTGCTTAATATTAAACAGAGTCTGTGATGAAATATCAGAGATTTTTAAAATCTGTGATTTAAAATATATATATATTTTTAAATTCTCTGTATTTTTTAAAAAATATTTAAAGGATCTGCATTGTATCCTTAATTCTAGTATTCTATACATAGTGCTCTGGTTATAGTAATCTGAAAGTAGACAGGCATGTATACATTTAGAAAGATCAAGACCTACCTATGCTATTCTAAATTATATTCTACTGGTTCTGCATGAACCACCACACTCCCGATTACTCACATTACTCACATGTAAATGATCTCCATTGTCTTTTATCTGCATTTCTCAATCTTCGCGCACTTGTGATGTTGGTAGCCTGGGCCCATCATGATGGTGAGATTACCTGCATGAAGGGAAAATAGTGTGAGGGTGTAAGTGTGAGTGGATTTTCCCTTGTTTATGATGATAGGTTTTGTTAGCCAAGACATTAGAGAAGTTTTTTATTACAGTAAAAATATGTGCAAATATTCCTTTTCATCAACATATCTGTAAACTTACTCAATTACTTCCTTTGATAATATTATTGCCTTCCACTGATAAATCCTTGTTATATTTGTAACTGATGTAACTAAAACTTTCTCAATTTCTAATTGAAGGCAATTCATAATTGACTTAACTTTTATTTTCTCCATAACCCTACAGTATTAAAGAGTCATTTCTAAGGGTTTTATTTTTTATAATAAGTTAGATTAGTCACTAGACCACAAACTGCTTAAATCACTTGACTGTCTTAGACATCTCTGTAGTCTATAGCACACAGTTGGCGGTCATTTGCTGAACAGAAGTGAAACATTTTATCATCATTACACACTGTATGTTTGGCATAAATGGATTTTCATACATCAGAACTGCTTAAAATTGTGTTAAAAACAGCACTCTACCTTGGTGTCACAAAGAGTTAGGCAATTTGCTTTTTTTAAGGATTAACTTCATGACCGATGTTCTGTGGTGTCCCAGCTGAGCACTGAAGTTCACCCCTGTACTCTGGGGCGCGGCTCCACGCCTGCCCGCTTCCCCCGGGACAGGGGAGCTGGGGCGAGTCTGGTGCTGGGCTGTAAACGCACTCCTGTTTATGCCAGCTAATGAGAAACAGGCTTTCTGGAAACAGGCTTTCTCCGAGGAAATCTTTAGAAAACAAAGCTCTCTAGATGGATTGAAAGGATAACATTTGGTAACACGTAAGCAAAACATAACATCAAGCTGAAAAGGAAGCAGTCAGATAGAAAATTGGCTTGCATGTGTCAGCGTGGGCGTCGGACTGAGATGTTTGCCTTTCCGTAGTCATCATCCCTTTCTCCTTCCCTTGGCCGTTAGTTTTACGATCGCCTGGCCCTCCCTCCCTTCCCCATGCTTGCTCTCTTGCTGGGGATCCTCTCTGGTCTTGTCATCTGTCCTTGGGATCAGACAGGCTGTCTCCTCTCTCTCTTTCTCTTTCTCTCTCTCTCTCTCTCTCTCTCTCTCTCTCTTCTGTTTTAAGGTGTCTAATATGTAGTTTATAGCCGTTTCAAATAGCTTCTGTAGCTGCTTCAGATCCTTTCATTTGAAAAGCACTAACTTTGGAATAGCAGTCGTCATTATTGGAAAGTTTCTCCACGTTATGCCATACTGAGTACGTATTGATTTTTTTCCCCCTTGGAGAACATTTTTATCCAAAACATAAATTATTTCACTTAGAGTAGACTATATAATGATACACAAAGCTTGTTTATTTTTCAATGACCTCTCCTCAAACTCAACCTCCCTTAATCTCTCTTCTCTGGAACCTATAATTCCTTCGAAAGACAAGAACGGCTCACTGGCCATTCGTTTAGGTGCATATGCAAGTGGAATTCCCCCTTCATATATATTTACTCACTCGTTCTAAAGGTGCTCTGTCACCAGCCCTCTTTAGCATTTGCCGTCACTGGACATTTGTTTTCCTGATGCTCCCAAGAGAGCCGTCTTGCCAACGCCTCCCCATGAGTCAAATCATCTTCCTCTAGAAAATATTTATGGGTTTTATTTTTCTTTGAGAAGATTTAAAAAAAAAAAAAAAAGAGCCTGTGTCAAACTTTATTTAAACAATATTATGATGTGTTTTCTTCTGGTTATAAATGACATGTAGTATGACACCAAATTGTCACTGGTTGAAGATTTTTCCCCCCCTTGCTAGCTGAAGAGCCCAGGACTGTGGCGCTAGCACATATGGTATGCGGGGTGTAGGACCTGTGGACAACTGCTATTGAAGAAGAACCTAGTCATCTCCCTGGAAGAGGACCACTACGATGCCCTCTGCTACTATTACAACGTCACATGTGCACACACCTTCTCTTTCCCTAGCCTCTACTGCTCCAAATGTGGTAACAGAAGAGAATCAGACCTTTCGCTGTGGACTTTTTAGTGCTTGATCTCATTTGCACATCACAATTGCTTAGTGAGAAGGGTCCAGCTGGTAATAGCAATAATATTTCAATGGAGCCCCTAAGAAGGTAAATAAACAACTTGATCATGCTTACTAAATTAGGAGCAGAAATTTGTTGATTTCTACATTTGTGGTCCACAAATGGTCAATAAATCCAAGTTTAAAGGCCATGGGCCTTCAGAGTTCTATAGACGTATTTCAAAGAGGTTGATATACACATATTTACCTGTACATTGAATACATACCACAGTGATATCTTTATGAGTACATTTTCAATGTGGTAAATAAGATACAAGTTTATTTTTTATTTTTATCAGATTTAAACTAAATTTGTATCATTATGTTTTTTTTTTGTTATTTTGGGTTTTTTTTACAGAGACAAAGAGTCAGAGAGAGGGATAGATAAGGACAGACAGACAGGAACAGAGAGAGATTAAAAGCACCAATCATCAGTTTTTCGTTGCGACACCTTAGTTGTTCATTGATTGCTTTCTCGTATATGCCTTGACCGGGGGCTACAGCAGACTGAGTGACCCTTTGCTTGAGCCAGCGACCTTGGGTTCAAGCTGGTGGGCTTTTGCTCAAACCAGATGAGCCCGCGCTCAAGCTGGCGACCTTGGGGTCTCGAACCTGGGTCCTCCGCATCCCAGTCCGTCGCTCTATCCACTGTGCCACTGCCTGGTCAGGCTCATTACGTATTTCTTAAGTAATGATACTAAAGAGGAAAGTACTACCATAGCTTCTCAACTTTTTTTATGTTCTAAAGGAGTCTTCTTACCAAAAGCCGTTGGGAAGCACTGCACTCTGTCACCGTTGGGTCTCTGGGCCACAGATCAGTCTGAGAAGAACAAAAAGACTTCCTCTAATCACAGCTAGGAAGAGAGCAATGCTGCTTCTGACTTTCCATTCCTCTCTGTATCCCTTCTACCCTGTCTCTCATACCCCCCCACTCCTTCTCTATCTTCCCTCTCCTTCTAGAAAAAAGGACATGACTTTTATCTATTACATTAGTAAAAGTTTTGATTAACAGTATGTATTGAATGTCTATTGCAGATCCGGTAATGTGCTATGCACCCTTACCTACGTCATCTCATTTATTCTGACACCGGCCAGGTCGGGCCCATCTGGTTTTTCATGCACCGCAGGTGAGGGAGCTAAGATTCAGAAATATTAACTGCTCTAAGGTTACAAAACAGATGGATTATAAATTCATGACTCAAAGACAGGTCTGACCAATCCCAATGCCTATATCCTCTCAAAGACACATCCTTGAATGTGTACGGTTTTGCGGCTTAGATATGATGCCAAGTAACTTCCGTAGCTCTAGAATACAAGATTTCATTTGTCTGCTTCAGAATTAGCCTCTGTTCTTTGAATGTGGGGTTGGGTCTTTCATGTTCACCCTTCATCTCCAACACATCGCAGAATGTCCGGCATATAACTAACGCCTAGGCAAGCCTTGTTCACTCCTTTCTCATCTTCCAATTCCTACGTTCAGTTCAGTTGATCAAATAATGCTTTCATGTTTATCTCGAAAACGTCTTACAATTCTCACTTCTTTTTATTCCCGTTGCTACTGCATCTGAAAAGGTCATTGTTGTGAACTGAACTGTGTCCTCACCACATTGACATGTGAAAATTTTAACTCCCGATGTGACTGCATCTGGAGATAGGACCCTTAAATGAGGCCGTGAGACCATATTGGTCTAAGGCAATATGATGGGTGTCCTTGTATGATGAGGAAGGGACAACAGGAGACACATGCCCCCTAAAAAAGGTCCCGTGAGAACACAGTGAGACCATGGCCAGCTGCACCTGCAGACACCTTGGTCTTGTCCTTGCAGCCTCCACCAGTGCGAGTCAGTCCATTTCTGTGTTTGCCTCCCCACTGATGGTATTTTGTTATGGCCGCTCTAGCAAACTAACCTGGTGCTCATAATTTATCCTCACGGAAGTTGAAGTCACTTCTTAGTTATTCATTCTCTATTTGATTATTCAGAAGGAACCTCTATTCATTGGCCTCATGTTTTGGTGGGGTGACTTCTCAGTGAGCAGCACAGCGAGCTACATAATGTCTGCTTATCACAGCTTCGTCTCCTGGCACCGCTGCCAGGAGGGGCTCCAGGCAGTTAGGAAACACTGACTCTGGGGCACAGCCCTAAGCCCCTTAGATCGGCATTCAGATCAAGCTCTTCCTGTGTCCTTTATTACAGTTTATTTCATTGGCACAGGAATTACATTTTTAAAAGCATTTGTAAACTATTGTCTCATATGACTTGGTCCTCAAAACAAATCTGTCCGATATATCATATACAACCCCTCGATGCATACTCGAAGAAACAGATTTCGAGGAAGGGTGATTTATTCCATGTCTGACTCACACGGAGTGGCAGACACAGCCTAGACCTGCAGATCTTCCTTTTCGAAGCTCATTGCTCTTTCCACCCCATTACACTAGAGAATGACACGTCAGATTAGAGTCACTGGCTACGCACAGTGGAGTTGCAGCAAACACATATCTACTTTATTTGAATTAAAACTTCAGGAGAGGGCCCAAGGTAGAAACCATTTCAATTAAACATAGACAGTCGTGTCAGACATCTTACTCAAGAGGCCTATGCCCCAGGTAATGGAGTCAATTAAGCTTGGAAGAGTGATTTGAGTTTGGTGAATCCTATGAACACAAAGCTTTGTTTCATTTTAAGGGTTTCAACCATTGATAAAAATGTGTTGTTCCACCATAAGTAAATTGATGGTGCTAGAGAAACTGAATAAATCAATTTAGAACTATAGTGAGTCATTGATTAAGAAAAAATGTTCTGATATGAAATTGGTGAAGTAGACCTACATATTATTCTCTCACTGTAAGTTTCCCTGGGGAAATTAATAACTTGTCCTCCTGGCCTCTATCTCTTCTGTTTCTTCTGCGTGAGATGGTTTAAATATAGTGTACATAGGTTCTCTGGTGCTTAATTACCTCCTCCTGTTGAACCCAAGTAACAAGTGATCAAGTTCACACCCCATCAGCCCAAGGACTAGACTGGCTCCCTGTTAACTTGCTGAGTCATAAATACTCAAACAGTAAGCCAGAATTTCTGTATTACATTTGCAACAATCAACAACTCTTTCATATAGAGAAATCTCCAACCATTTTTTTTTTTATTTCTTACAGCTCATGATGATTAATTTTATGTGTCAACTAAGCTAAGGGATAAGTAAGCAGCTGGTGAAACATTACTTCTGGGTGTGTCTAGGAGTGTTGCCAGAAGATGTTCACAACTGAATCAGAAGACTGAGTCAAGACTGTCCTCACCCATGCGGGCACACACCATCTAATCCACGGAGCACCCCAATAGAACAAAAGGCAGAGGGGGGCCAATGGGGCTCTCTTCTTGATCTGGGAAGTTCATTTTCCATTTTCTAATGCCCTTGGACACAGGAGCTCCTGGTTGTTAGGCCTCAGTCTCAGACTGAATGACAGCGCACTGGCTTCCCTGGTTCTCCAGTTCTGGATGCAGACTTCAGTTTCCATAAATACATTATCCAAGTCTTAGGATACCTTAGACATAGCTCTCCCTATATATGCTATTGGTTCGGCATCTCTGACATCCACAGCTATTCTGCTTGTTATTCCAAAACTATTGCTAACCTGTGGTGCTTATCAGTGCTATAGGCTAGTCCTTGGATCTTTGCTATTTGAGGTTTTAAGATTATTGCTTCAACAACTAGTTAATCAGAACAAAAAGAGAGGGCAAAGACAGATAGTGAATTCTTCATCCTTTAGAAGGACATGTGTAAGCATATCAAAAACAACTGGGATGTGCCTGACCTGTGGTGGCGCAGTGGATAAAGTGTCGACCTGGAAATGCTGGGCTTGCCTGGTCAAGGAACATATGGGAGTTGATGCTTCCAGCTCCTCCCCACCTTCTCTCTCTGTCTCTCTCTCTCCCTTTCTCTCTCCTCTCTAAAATGAATAAAAACAAACAAACAAACAACAAAAAAAAACAACTGGGATGGGATTAACCCTTTGAGAAGTACGAATGTTCATGTACATCCTTGTGCCTCCTGACCATCCAGAGTACAATAGATTTATTGTAAAAATGTGTAAGCAACATTAAAAAAAGGCAAATGTATGTTCTTGTTTCCATAAATGGCCTATCAAACAAACATGATTTTAAGTTAATAAAACTGTAACTGAAACTAATTTCATTAAAAAAAAACCACCTCATTCTTGGGAGGTCAGTGGGCATGAAAAAAACTCACTAATCAAAGGGTTAATAACAAAGATCTAAAGGATCTGACACATTTCTACATGTCACACAATGGCCTGTCTACTTTCTCATCTTTCTAACTTATTTTGTGTTTAAAGGCACAACTAAATTGAGGACAACAACAAATCTTTATCTCCGTCTACCTTGCAAATATTTTGCTGAATGTCCATCTTGTCTTCCATTGGCTAATTATTATGTGTTGTGATTAAATTAAAAGGAAATGAAATGTTTGTATGATTAGTCTGTTCTTATTTGCTTCATTCTCGCTATTTTTAATTTTAACCAAGAAAAAAAAAAGACA
This sequence comes from Saccopteryx bilineata, assembly GCF_036850765.1. Taxonomy (NCBI): domain Eukaryota; kingdom Metazoa; phylum Chordata; class Mammalia; order Chiroptera; family Emballonuridae; genus Saccopteryx; species Saccopteryx bilineata. The sequence continues at coordinate 7,226,350 of NC_089495.1, forward strand.
AGTGGTCATTTCCCAATTTCTTTTTGTGCATTTTGATGTCTTTTTTGGGGTGTATTTAATTTCTTATACTTGAGTGAGTTTCATAATGGACAGTATAATTATATATTTTCTATCTCAGCTATAATATGAGTGTGTGAAGCACATACATGTCTAACACCAATGAAATAGTTTCATAGTAAATACTAATTTTGTGGTATTATAAATGCAATTATTACTTAGAAATGCTTCTAAGTAGATTGCAAGTATTTCTATAAGTATCTATATGTGGCCATGGATACATTAGAGATACTAAACCACTATTTGGAAAATATTAGGCATTTTAATTTTTTTAATTTGTTAATTTTTAAAAATGTTTATTGATTTTAGAGAGAGAGAGGAAGGAAGAAAAAGAGAGAGAATCAGACAGAAACATCCATTTGTTTCTCTATAAATCCTGACCGAGGTTTGAACTGGCAACGTCTACACATCGGGATGATGATCTAACAAACCGAGCTACCAGCCAGGGCCCGGCCTTTGAAAAAACACCAGCTGGTCCGGTTATTAGAACAAGAGTCACAGGAAAATTTTGCTAAGAGTAATAAGGATACCATTACAATTTTTTGCATAGAGAATGCTTCCAATAATATATGACTAAAGTAATTTTGCCAGCAAATTAAAAAAGAAAAGAAATTTCACTGACTCTGAGGAATGGTATCATTTTAGAAGCCTGAGTCATCAATGTAAGTACAGGCATATTTATTTTCATTTCAAACCCGTTGTGGGGTTTTCATGCTAAAAATACCAAGGTGTTACCATTTTAGGCCGGCATAATCTGTCTATTGCAAATGGCTCAAAAAAAAAGATCAAAAGTAAAATCTAAGTTAATGACTGCTTTACTCTTTTATTCAATAGTGCTCTTGCTTAGGTAAATTCAGACTTAGGTTAATTTGGCATAGTTTCTAATTATAACTTTCAGAAAAAAGAAAGAAAAAGGGCATGATATACTTGATATCTTTTAAAAATGTAGAATGACTTCCTGAGTATTGGTCCCGATGTTACATTCTTAACAAGCTTTATTCTCTGACTGACCAAAATTTGATAGTGATCCCTTAGATATCACCAATTTAAAACTGTTTTTATTATATTAAATTTATGGATGCAATACAAATTTTCTGCTATATCTTCGATTAACTTGACTACAGTGTACATTTTTGTGATGAAGGGCTGTCTTACAGTAATAGGCTCCTCCTTACCGAATGGCCGTGAAGGAGTAAACATTTCAGTGACTTTCAAGACGCCGGGTTTTAGCACATAGGGCCTGAATTGTTCCTAAGCTTTCATTGAAGACAGTCCTAACGTGTCACGTCCTTCCAGTTTAAAGCATTCCACCAGCATGACTTTGTGTCCCTTTGTTTGTGGTATAACCACGGGAGCTCACCTCAGGCTAGCGTGGGGTGCGCGGGACGCTTTGGCCGGTTGCACAGCCCGGGGGCGACGTTCAGCCGTTCATGAAAGGATGACGCGGTCCACACGCTTTAGCACGCAGCGTCTGGTATTCAGGAGCACGTCGTGTTTTCCTGAAAGCCCGGGTCACGGTTCTGGCTGAGTGGCAGCCAGAGAGTTTGCGGCTCTCCTGCCAGCTCTCCTTGCCCGGGCGACAGGGCGCTGTCACCGTGCCAGGGGCATCCAGTCAGCACCTGCTCACAGCCTACACCCTCTTGTAGGCGCCAGAGAAGTGAGGCCTTCGGAGGATGGGCATAGATAGGAACATAAAGTATAATTCATCAGCAGCCCATATGAATTTCCATGGAAATAATTGGATTTGAGTCCTTCAGATCAAACTGAACGTTCATCTTTCAGCGCCAAAGCAACTATTGGCAGCAACGTGCATTAATTTGCGATTAGATAAATTAAGGCGAGCATGTGAACTTTCCTCTTATGGAGAAGTTAAATTCCAAAATGTGGGGAAATAACCTTCCCCGTGGTTTTGGGATGGATGGTCACAATGGAAAACTGTTCAAAAGTATTTGACTTAATTTAATTTTACTGCTTGATTGATTTTAGAGAGACAGAGAGAGGAAGAGAGAGAGACAGAGAGAAGGAAGCATTCATTTTTCGTTCCACTTCGGTGTGCATTCACTGGTGCCCAGACTGGGGATCGAACCTACAACCATGGGACACGGTGATGCTCTGACTGACTTAACAGGCCAGGGCTAGCAAAGGTATTTAAAATACTGATTTGATAATGTGCAATCTTTGAAAGCTTTTACTTTGAGTCTTCCTTGGTGGGCCCATTTTTCTAATTATTCTTAAAGAATATATATGCATAAATCTTTAATTTAGATTCAAAGATAGCAACAACAAAAAAAAGGTCTCTGGATCAAGACAGGTCTGGGTTTAAATTCTGTATCCTTGACTCGTATTACCCACTCTAGATGCCAAGTTTGTCCTTCTAATAGTGGGTTAATACAGGTTCACTATCCCTTACAATTCTGATACTCAAAAACCACTAATTTATTTATTTTTCTTATTTGGAAGCAAAACATGGCCTCACTTGAACCCATTGTCAGCAAGTCTGACCAGAACTGTCATGAGTTTATTTATAGTCTTTACTTATTTCACCATATAGTTATTTATACATTTCACTGAGGAAGTATTCATGTCGACCGCAGGGAGATAACCTAGACGTTAAAACTTGTAGATTTATGAATTTTGAAACATATTTAGCCCAAGGGATTTCATCCAAGACATTATGGGCCTGTAATACCAAGTCCAAGTGTTGCTAGGAAGAGTAAGAAAGCAATGAATATCAATTCATAGTGCCTGGGACCAACCAGCTCTGCTACAAGGATATTTTCCTTTGTTCCTTCACAGAGAAATGTCCTCCGCAAAATTTAGATTGACATTAGAGGTTTTATTTCCCTTCTAATCCCTCCTTAAAAAAAATGGATGATATCATTAAAAAAATGATCTCAGTTTAGATCTATAAGATGTAATAAACAAACTGCAATTAATAGCTCTGAAATGATTGCACCACAATATTACAAGTTTTTCAAAGGCCACACCAAGGAGAGCTTCTAACTGCCTTACCGCTCCCAACACTGGGAGGACGCACTGGACCTTGTCACAAACATACAAGAGAGACCACTGGGAACATGAAATGCTGAAAATCAGCTCCAACAATAGCAGAGAAAAGTTAGACGGCGGAGGAAATTATTTTAAAAGGAAAGCCTAAATATTTCAAATGTTTGACTTAAAGAATGGATAAAGATCATGGGCTCAGGGGCACATACTTGGAAAACATCTAAACCAAATTCAAAGAGAGGAATATTTTACACATAGCACTGGAGTGAATAATAACCTTAAAGGCATGTTATTCTCATCTATTAATTCAACATGATGATAAGATCATTTATTTATTTATTTCTGCTTTTAAGGTTGGCAATTTTCGAGTGTATCTTGGAGAATGCCTTTTTCCGATGGGGCTGTCAACACTGTTTCCTCAGCCCAGATCATTGTCTGAAGACACGGAATGAAGCAATCCCGGCAGTTAGGGGAGTCCGCTGCATCAACGGAGTCGCTGCTCCTTCCCTAAGGATGAGTAATAGGTTAAAAAATATACAAAGAGAAACTCGGGAAAGAAATTTTAAAATATATATTTTCTGCCAATTCTTTATTTCCAGGCACATTGTGGCATATAGCAATCATGCCAGTAGCATTGGTGTTTGGCCAATGAACACTTCAAGGAGGTCACCAGAAAATCAATACAGAAAAATTCACACTGTCAGGGAATGGGGCATGTACCCTTGTTACCTTTCCCCATAGACAAGATGAAATATTATACTGCAGATGAGATTTTCACTGAAGACAACATTTCGATGTTAAAGAGATCTCTTTTTTTTTTTTTTTTTAAAAAAAAGAACATTGATTTGAACAAATAACCCAACTATAATTGAAGCAATATTAACAAGTTTTAGCAGAGTGAAAATTTGACACTGGTATTTTATACTGTAGAGAAAGGATGTCATGACATACACTTAGCTGTCCCTTACAGAACCTCAGGAATATTGTACCAGATCACCCTAGAGAGCAGAACAGAGTCAGCTAGCTGGCTGCTCATGAGGACACCAGCCCTGGTCTGAAAAGAGAACGGAAGTCAAATGCTCGTGAGAGTAACACAATACAAGAGGGATCAGTTTATTTGAAAAGAGATTTAAAAAAAAAAATTCTTTTCATTAATACCCGTCAGTTCTTTAACTTGGTGACGCTCAGAGCCCTAAAAAGCTTCCTCGTCTGCGGCCAGGACTGTCTTCCAGGTACTTGGAGAATGCTGAGCTGTGTTGGAGTGATGGTCAGCTTCGCGTGTCAGCTTGGTGAGGCCGGCGTACCCTCGAGTTTATCGCACACTGGGTGTTGCTGGGAAGGTATCCTGACCGTGTGGTTAACGTCTACAACCAGGTGACTTCGAGTAAAGGAGCTGACTCTAGTGAATTTGTGTGGGTCTCCTCCAGTTCGTCGAAAGCCTGGAGAGCAAACACTGAGATTTCCCCGGGCTAAAGGAAACCCTGCCTCAATACTATATACAACATCAGCTCTTGTCTGTGTTTCTAGCCTACCACCCTGACCCGCAGGCAGATCTGAGTTCGGCAAGCCCTCACCCCCACGCGAGTCCATCCTTCACTCTGTTTCCTCTGGAGACCCCTGACTCATATCACTTTCACTCACTTCATTATATTTTATATTTAGGAAATGCATTGACATAAATCATAGGACATTCCAAATGCCTGACCATAAGATCATTCGCAGTCTGTTATAGGATTGATCGATAGCTTCAAACTATACTATATCAAAAGAAAGTGGGTGTATTCGTCATTCTGACTGATCACTGAATAAGATTTCTCTACCCTCATATGGTCTTTTGTGTGTCTTTAAAGGGTGACAGGAATGGGAAACTCAAGTTCCTGGCTATATGGATATCATGTCCAGTATCTGCAAGAGAATGAAATAGTCCAGACAGGCACATCGCACTGCATTGATCCAGCCTGCAAATGATAGAAACGTTACTCTATAACTAGTTTAAGGCAAATTAGACAAAAAACACATTTCTGAAAGCAGTTAGTCTACTTCCTAAAAGCACTCTTATTCGACTTTTCTTAACTGGTTTCCAACAAAAATCATGAAACAGCTTACAGACTACGTGCCTTACTGTTCTGTATGTGACCCTAAGAGAACGCTTTGAAAGTCAAGAAGGTCCAGGGTCGGATGCGAGGTTGCTATTTTGATCTGAGTAAACCAGGTGAGTCAGTTCGGTACTTTCAGACCCAGTTTCCTCTTCTATAAAACGGGAGTAATAGCACGTACCTCAAAGTATGGTTGTGAGGATTGGTGAGATAAAATATGTAATAATCACTTAATAATAGAAGCTTGTCCCTCCCATTTCTAGCTTTACAGCATCTGGATTTCAGATCAGTACCAGCCAGGGCAGTGAGCACCAGGGGAACACCTGTCATGAGGTACAGGCACCCGTCTACCTTCTTCAGGCCACTCTGTCCAAGCTTCCGGCCCCCTTCTAGCCCATTCTTCCGCGAACTTGGTCTGTTTGCGCGTGGTTTTACTCAGGTAACAGATTGTCTCATTCAACTTCTGATCTCCGTAACAGGCCTTGACATCCGAGCTCAGTTCTCCGGGGCTGGACTCTTTTCCTGCTCCCCGTTCTGCATGATTCATTTGTTGTTATTGTTTTTCCTGATGCAGCGCACCGAACATGTAGCTCCAGATGCAAAACATTTTAAAGTAAATTTCCAGTCCAAATTATTGAATTAAAACTTAATAGCTATAATGTGTCCCGGCTTAATATTTCATGATGAAAACCGCCCAGATTTTTAATGCTTAAACTAAATGGGAATTTTCACATAAGCTTACCACAAATCACAGGTGTAACCTCTGCGGTGGGCACGTACCATATGTGCATATTTGTTCTAATACATAATGTGTGAGTCACGTATACGTGTGAATATTTACCCAATGCATTATTCTTATTAGTAGGTACACAATAACATCATTAGTCAAGTCAATACTGACAGTATTCCCTTTTTTTTTTTACTAGCAAATGCCTTCTTAATAGTAAGCATTTTGCTCAGTCTGGCTAAAATAATACCAGTAAACAATCTATTTATCTTAAGAATGCAGCAACCAAGAGATTCATGGTTGTTTATCAGTCCCTGCTGAGTCTTTCTCCTTCCATAAAACTTCCAGTGTTGCATTTTTGCAAAGTCAGCTGTAATGGGATTAAAACTTTCCCAGCCAGGGTCTCCTCATATTCTTGGGAACACTAACCAAATTAGTCCAGAAAGTAATTTTTTTTTGGGGGGGGGTGAAGAGATTCCGCATCATAAACCAAAAATATTATATTAAATGTTAAACTTTTAGCATTTAATATTTAATGTTAAACCTTTTGGTTTGGCCTGACCTGTAGTGGCACAGTGGATAAAGCGTCGACCTGGAACCCTGAGGTTACTGGTTCGAAACCCTGGGCTTGCCCGGTCAAGGCACATACGGGAGTTGATGCTTTCTGCTCCTTCCCCCTTCTCTCTCTCTTTCTCTCCCCCCTTAAAAACGAATAAATAATATCTAAAAAAAAAAAGTAAAAAAAATCTTTTGGTTTATCAGAAAAAAAATAACCAAGATGTTCTTTTTAAAGGGAAATAAAAATATGGAGAGCAATGTGAAATAAAACAGAGCAACACACTTGAAAATGTTATTTGATTACTAAAATTCATTGAACAGATTATATGTTTATGTCCTTAAAAAATAAACTTTTTTTTTTCTGGGTCAAGTGCTGTCAGGCCCTTTGGTCTCCAGGCAAACAATGACCATGAGGTTCATGCATGGATTTGATGGGGTTATAACAATATGGCCAGGGTTCAAGAGTGACTGAACTATGTCCTGCCCATTATCCCTTCCCCCAGAGGTTTCTTTGAGGAGTTAGAGTCTATTAACATATATGACACTGGGGACATGAGAGTTATAAAAAATATATATATATTTTTTCACTCCTTTAAGACATAATTTTCAGAAATGAAAACTAGAACTAAAACTAAGCATGAGGTACTTCTTTTCATATTTGAGAAAATGACTGATCATGGACCATTTTGCCTGGCTTGCTTTTACTAAGATACTGTCATTAATAAGAAAATAATAATAATAATAATAATAAATCTGGGTATTTCTATTGCTGGCCAAGCTGCAGTAAAAAGGACTGAATTTTCCATCAAGCCTAAAACAACCGTTAAATGGACACATATTTTGCAACAAAGAATTACACGTAAAGATGTATAGCAACTTCACTGTGATAACCAAACACAGGATGTAACCCAAAATGTCCATCAGCATGTGGCTGGTTAAACCCACAGTTGTATCTCCACACAACAGACTGCTTCTTAGCAACGGCAAAGAATGAACGACTGGTGCCCCCCAAACAGTTCCCCTCAGATTAATTATGACTGAAGGAAGCTAGGCCACACGGAAGTACACAACGGACGTAAAATGGGAGGAAATGCACAGCCTAGTGACAAAGGAGGACCGGTGGTCGGGTGGGGACCAGGGAGGGGTGCAGGGGACTGGCAGGAGGTAGGGGTCAATTGGAGGCACAGGCGGCTTTGGGGACAGATACAGTTTTTTTCCCGGTTGTTGGTCATGGTTTCATAGGCACATACTCATGTCAAAATATATCAAGTTGTACACTTAAAGGTAGGTTGTTTATTCTATTTCATCTTGAACTTTATAAAACTGTTTATAAAAAAAGGAATGCTGTTTTTGTTTCCATCCCCAAGTTTTCTATTTCTCCGTGCACTCTTCAAAACAAAAACAGGGATCGTAAGAATGACCTGGTCTCTCCTGGAATTCGCTTGGCTCTGTGAAGTGTGAAGGCCCGCTCTCCGCCTTCGCTTCGGCTGGACGTTTGGAACGGACAAGCTGCGTGCCTGTCTGATATTGACTGGGAGATCCTGTCCATTGCCATCCGTTTCAGTCTCAGGAAAATAAGAACTACGCGGGTCATGCAGATTTGTTGCTCATATCTGACCACTCTTTCCAACACAGCCTCACATCCTAAATGTAGCTTGGCACGGGCTGCGTCTTGGGAATTGTGTCTGCCAGGCGATGTATACATAAATGTTATTGCCAGAGTAAAATCTGTAACAATTGTCGATGATGAAAGCTCTGAATATTATGTACAGATTGTTGAGAACTTTCAAGTAGTCAAATAAATAGCAAAATACACTGACAGTTAACTGGTATGTAATTAAGGGAAATGTGGATGGAAATCCAGCTCTTGGTACTGCGAAATCCAACTTAATTGCTCCTTTGCAACATTGCTGCATCCAAGATAGAGTGGTAATTTTTTTCTACATGATTGAGTGAAATAAGAAATTCAAGAACAGAGTAAGGTTAAAAATAACCAATCTAAATGAGGGCTATAATCTTAAATTACTGATGAACATAATGGAAAAGCATTTTCTTCAAACAGGGCAGTTGGCAGTGGGGTTTTACTACCAAGAAATTGTGTCATCACAAACGCATTTTCAACTTTCAAAGTAAGAAAAAAAAAACACTAGTCACTACTCTTGTAGGAAGGAGGGAAATATATCATCTTCATGTAAGTATTACCAAGGAATCTACTGGACGTGAAGGTGTGTGACCCTGGGAAAGTTACCAGCTCACTTTCTGCAACTGTAATACGGAAGAATAATTTCTACAGGAAGCACGAGGTGTCTCTGTGGGCTGCGCTCCCTCCGCACTTAGCCCATACACAGACCGGGTTAGCCGAGTTCTTCATCGTCCAGAATCTCTTCTTGTCCAAACCACTGGGCAACAAGTTAGCTTTTATTTACAATGAAGACTTCAATGTAGAGACAAAAAAAGGTTTTCATTCCTTCTTGTATAACTCTGCTCTCTTCTCAAAACTTACTCTAAGACCCTCATCTCATTATGCCCACCAATTCTAAACTCTTACATGATGAATGTATCCTCTATTAATTAGGTCCTTGAACTGAAAGAGTCTCCTTAAACCACCTGATCCTCAGCCTCCAAATCCTGTACTTATCTGTCTTTGTTCTCCTTTGAGACACAAAGTAGGCTCTGTCCAGGTGATAATCTTCCTGACTGCAGCAGATTAAGAAGCATAGCTTTGCTTAACCATGGGTTATTCCAGGGGTCTTTCTGGAGAGTGAGCCGTCACGCTCCTAAAAAGAAGGACTGCAACCAGCGGACCACCCAGGCTTGACACATAGCAGACTCCTGTGTGGACAAGGCACCTTCAGATTAGGCACACTGAATGGAGAGCCCTAAAATCCTCATGGGCACCCCTCGGATGATATTTCTTTTCATTGTAACAATGTGTGTGAGAACACACGTGCCTCCTTTCCTCAGGCCAGGGAACTATGTCCTTAACTTGCTTCTTATACCAAGCTGATGTGTTTATTAAGAACTGAGACCACTAATATCCATAAAGCCCAGCAGTCAGGACTGAAGACTAATGTCACCCATGTCAACAGGACTTGACCACTTGTTCTAAAAAAACAGTGCACGGATAGCTTCGCTCTTTGATTCAGAAAATCCTTGCAAACCAATTTGTTTGAACATTCTAATCTATAGTTCAGCTTATTTGAAGTACAGAAATATGAATGGTGCCTCCCATTGAATGGAATGGTATTTCCCTCACTAGAGCCAGGAGTGAGAAGCCAAGTCCGGCAAGGTCTCCATTGATCGGGCAGGTGTCCTAACTAAAGGTGGGCGCCTGATCCCCCTACTTTCCATTCGCTGCCTCTCCTTTCCAGCATCTCTGTCCCTTTGTCAGACAGGGAACCCGTCCTTAGTCATTGTTTAGTGGAGGAGACGAAGACCTTGACTGTCACACTCAACCCTTTCTTTTCTTCAACTCAGTGAGTGGGAGCAGTATGTCCCTGGGCTCAAGTGACGGACTTCCCCGCCTCATTGGGAGAATTCATGAAACTAATGAGTATATTCCAAGCAACTAGAAGATGGGCAGGGATAGAAAGTGTTGGCCGTTACAATTATGGAGTGCTGATGAAAGTGTTATAACTCTTTCTGGTTTGCATAATTCCACCCGGAAGTCAGCAAGGAAGGGGAAATGGGAGGCTTTTAATTATGGGACAGAAGGCACTGTAGTGTTTTTAAATTAGCCTAAAATACATGAATGCATCTTGCACGTGATATGTGGCATCACATGTTCCCACGCCACGGAAACAGGATGCCGTCAGAAAGCCCGAGTCTGAGCTCCTACATTTTGAGACCTTACGCAGCACACACACATTGAGTCTCTCAGCCTCATCAATTTCCCGTGAAAGCAGGTGTCATAACAGCAAATCCATAGACTGGGTGCCAGGGTGAAATAACACATACAAAGCACAAACGACACTCCATGAGCGAAAGATTAATTTCATTCTATTCCAGACATTCTCAAACACTTTCCTCGGGTGACTGAACGTGCGTAATGCCTTCATTTAAAAGCAGAGCAAGGGGGCCCGTTTCAAGGTCTTAGTGATAGATTGTCATGGAGAGGATACCGGACGAGTCTCTAAGGCTGAGCCCCAAACAGCAGACAACGGGATGCAGGTGCATCCGTAGCGCATACTCTCCCAGGCTTCGGACCTCCTGCCTTCGATGATGTCGTATCATTTTATTCTGACTCCGGCGAGGTCATAAATTTCTCATTTTGAAAGTGACTGAGGTTGGCAGTTTTGACAAATTGTGTATTATCCCTTACTTCTTCACCTTCTTTCTTTCTAAGTACAAAGACATGGAAATGGAAGAGATGAAAGCTCAGGCTTGCTGATAGATAGAGATAGAGGGAGAGTTAGAGATATAGAATTTCTCTGACAACTGAAACTGGGGAGGAGAGTTGGGGTGGAGGGAGGGAGGGCAGTAGACTCCAGATTTATTACCTTTAATTTTGTACAGATACTTCCCTCTCACTCTTTCAGATCTTAAATATGAATGTCGGGTCTTTTGCCTCACGAGTGATATCTAAATGGAGTAATGAATCTCACTATAGCAGCAAACTTGTCGAAATAATTATTTTTGAAAATAACATATATCCCATTTTTTATTATTTCTTTACAAAATTATCGAAAAATTGTAGATTTGGTATAAGGCTGTTATGTTTTTCTAAGAACAGCTTTCTTTGCTATCAATCAACCATGAGTATTACCTTAAGTCAAACATTCTCCTGGGTATTGAGAATATTTTGCATTTCATGTTGTTTAGAAAGTTCCAGCCTGACCAGGCAGTGACACAGTGGATAGAGCGTCAGACTAGGATGCAGAAGACCCAGGTTTGAAACCCTGGGGGTCGCCAGCTTGAACGCGGGCTCATCTGGTTTGAGCAGGGCTCACCAGCTTGAGCCCAAGGTCGCTGGCTTAAGCAAGGGGTCACTCAGTCTGCTGTAGCCCCCTGGTCAAGGCACATATGGGAAAGCAACTGATAAACAACTAAGGTGCTGCAATGAAGAATTAATGCTTCTCATCTCTCTCCCTTTCATCTCTGTCCCTATATGTCCCTCTCTCTGTCTTTCTCTGTCTCTGTCACACACACACACACAAAAGTTCCAATACTCTGAAGTTAAAGAGTCTCACCAAAGACTTTTAAATGTATTCTTCCAAACAAAAAGAAATGGTTAATATGGTGGCCAGAGAGGCATGAGGGAAGCAGGCTGGGTCCCGCCCAGAGTGGCTGGAAGCGGAAGATGGGAGTCCCGGTGGGTGTGAGGAAGTGTGAGCATGTCGGGAGAGAGGGTGATTGCCACGTAAGCATGAGTTACCTGTAGGAAGGCTGGGAGAGCAAAGACAGCATGACATGGGTGAGGTCCTCGGAGGTTTAGGGAAAGTAGAGCAGCTTCCATCAGGGGAAGAGTCTGGGAAAGTTAGCAGGGAGCAGTCACACTGCTCATCTACCAGTTCTATTAAGAAATAGCCACTAGGATTCATTTCCGTTGTGAGCAGGACGATGACGAAATCTCAAGCAGTATCTTAGGAAGATCACTTTGTATGGATGGTGGGGAAGGGTAGAGGTGAGCGGCCTCGGGCACGGCGCCTTGTTCAGAGACGCCCAGTGCCCCGGGAGAGGGCTGACCAGGGCCTCATCTAGAGAAGTGTCCAGGAGTTCAGAGCCCTGAGACATCTGGGTGTGGGAACTGACCAGATGATGGAGTCCATGTCAAGTTGGAGGGAGGTGAAGGAGTAAGAAATGCCCCATTTCTGAATACAGGTAGATGTCCTTCCCTGAGGCAATGAACACAGGTAGAGGTTGTGGGCAAGGAGGTAAGACTTCACGGTTGCACTCGAAATGCCCCAGAGGCCTAGAAGTGAGATATTTTGGTACACTCGGACGCAGCTGCAGAGAAAAATCTGAGTGTGTGAGAGAAAATAAGAGGGCACATCACAGAACCCCGTAAAATACCGACCTTCATGGAATCAACAGCGGACGAGGAGGCTTTGTGGAATATTCTGGAAGATGACTCAGCGCTTAAAGGCAGAGGAGGCTGAAATGGGTGTGAACAAGGAGCGAGGAACCTGAGGGAATTCCCTTGTTAAAGTCAAGTAAGATGAGCCTAGCGTGCGGAAGACCCGGGTTTGATTCCCGGCCAGGGCACACAGGAGAAGCGCCCATTTGCTTCTCCACCCCTCCGCCGCGCCTTCCTCTCTGTCTCTCTCTTCCCCTCCCGCAGCCAAGGCTCCATTGGAGCAAAGACAGCCCGGGCGCTGGGGATGGCTCTGTGGCCTCTGCCCCAGGCGCTAGAGTGGCTCTGGTCGCAACATGGCGACACCCAGGATGGGCAGAGCGTCGCCCCATGGTGGGCGTGCCGGTTGGACCCCGGTTGGGCGCATGCGGGAATCTATCTGACTGTCTCTCCCTGTTTCCAGCTTCAGAAAAATGAAAAAAAAAAAAAAAAGTCAAGTAAGATGAGACACATGGTTGGGAGGACAGGAAGGACTTGAGTGGTGGGCACAGGAACATAAGTAAAGGAACGGCAGCTTCTGCAGGCTCTGTGAAGCCGGAAGGAACATTGTTGACTGACAAGGTTAACAGGATGGAGGAGTTCAACATCTGGCCTTTGGAGACCTGGAAACTACGCGTGCAGAGAGATGAGAGAAGGCCAGCACTGCTGGGCAGCACTGAGCACCCGTGTGACGTTAGAGTCCATCACAAGTGTGGCTGGCATAGGAGTCTGAATTCGTGAGCTTGTGTGATGAAGCTGGGATATCAAAGTCAACCAGAAGGTAGCAGAATTTCATCTTCATATAAAAAGCAAGGAGAAGCCATTGTGAGCTTCGAACAGATGAATAAGGGAGACAAGAAAAGAGGTCTGTGAGGAGCCTGTTCTAAAGGCGGGTTGCAAACTGTTCTTGTGACAACGTAAGTTACAGCCTTCTATTGCTCATCTAAGTTCATCCAGCGCTCATCCGAGCATCGTGATACTTACACTGGATGAGTCAGGTTTGCTTTAAAGTTTATGTGCTTTCCAGTTTCCTATCACAAGGTCTACCGTGGAGCCAGGCCAAGCAGGTGCCTTTCACACGGATTCTAGACTGAAGGGATGGTAGACCCATCCCACGAGCGCCCAGGGCTCAAGCCGCATGTCAGGAAGGCTGGTGTGCGCTCACTGAGCCGCAGGACGTGTGGGTGAGTTATCGGTGAGTGAGACGGAGCAGCTGTGGCAGCCGGGGCTTTGGTTTGCCTGAGGTGGAATGGACGTCCTGATCAAGGAAGCACAGCTTGTTTTCACAAAGGTCGTTATGCAAGGAGATTCCATATAGTGATGGCCAGATCACCTTTTATAAATTTTCAAACCTTGTCAAAAACCAGTCTAATATCTTAAACTCAGTAGTGCTTGTGCTTACAGAAGAATTAGCAAAGACCTGTCTGAGGCAAAAAAGGAAAAAAGAAAGATGAAATCAGTTTCTGTAGATTAGAGAAAGATCCTCATTTCCTGAGATTTTGGGGTCACCAGTGACTGGTTAGTTTTCACAGGGAAAGAACTTCAATGCCCTTAATCAACACACCAAGTCTGTAGAGGTAAGACAGATCACACATTTCCACTTTTTATGACTTTTTTCCAGGAAGAAAAAAAATTTTTTTTCCATGAAAAAGAAAAAGTTTAACAAGGGGAAACAAAATGACGACGAACAACTTGAACCCTAAATCCATTTTCGGGGGGAGAGAGGGCGTTAGCCCGCCCACCCGCCGTTTAGCGGAGAAGGAACGAGGCCTTTCCGCACAAGCCTGTCCCCAGACTTGCAGAGTTAGTGGCCGTGGGTGACGTGCAGGCAAGCGCTGGCCTGAGACGCTCAGGTCTTCCCTGACTAAGGTGGTTTGAAAGACTACTTCTGTCAGCTGAGACAGGAAGAGCTTTTCCCAGGGAGATCTCATTTCCTGTCATCTCCCTTATTGGGACCTTTCTCGTTTTCTAGAATTCCTGTCGCTTCAAGTTCCGCTTGTCTTCTCTCTGCCCTCATCTCGACTTTGATTTTTCCATCTAACTAATTGGATCTTAACTACAATAAATCCATTTTAACCAAACTCTTTTTCTTTTTTTTTTAGTGGAGTTTTCAACAGCAGTGAAAAAAAAAAAAGAAAAGAAAAAAGAAAAAAAAGAATTGGTAAAGCTTGTAACTTTAGAAGCAGTGCTTTTTAGATAATAAGCTAGGGGAAGAGATACTAAGATAACTTCTGAGTATAAGCCAGGCTGGTTGTTCGCCCACTGCTCACAGTAGCCTGAGCCCCTACTGGAGAATCTGCCCCCTCCCTCCGCTGGGCATTGGACTGTGATCCCCGGCCGGCTCACCCAGGGAGCCAGGGTGTCAGCTCTGACTCTTCCTTTGGGTTCACTTCACGTTTCCACTCTTGGCTGTGTCCTCGTGTTCCCACTGAAGCCCTACGAAATAAACTTTACAGCACAACATTGTATCCATCAACTCATTTTTCTGTCTGTATAACTTTTCTGTCATGCTTGCATCTGCTGTAACTTTTTTTCCTCCAAGTTTATTACATGATGAGACATTTCCTTCAGAAAACTAAGAGCTATCTTCTAAAAAGCATTCCCTATCTAAATGGAACACAGATGCAGTTCAAAATATTAAAAGACACTTACAGCTTGTGTTCGTAGTTCCAAAACAACCGATTGAAAGTGAGAATTCCACCCAGCCATTTTTTTTTCTTTTTTTTCTTTTTTTCTTTTTTTTTTGCTGGTGTTTAATTTTGTTTTCATTCTGAATTGGCTGATTTGGCAAATTATTTTATGTTCTAGGCAAGGCTGTGTTTTCACGTTGCCAACCAACTGGTCAACCCATTAGAGAATCATGCTGATGGATTAATGTCACAAAGACAAACTAATTTGTTTATGGGCTGTTTCATTTTTAAATCAAGGTGCTGGGTGTCATATTTGTTAAATGTTTGCTTTTGCTTTAACAAGACTTCTTAAGCAGTGTTCTAGCTGTCCCATCAACTTCTTTAGACGTACAATTGTTTGCCTCCAGTATCTCCATTTCTTACAACTCTGTGTTTACAAAAACCTTATTACATTGTACAGGCTTACTAAATAGTTATTAAGAGCCCTGGCTGGGTACCTCGGTTAGTTAGAGCGTCATCCAGACATGCCAAGGTTGTGGGTTCCATCCCTGGTCAGGGCACATACAAGAAACAACCAATGAATACATAAATACATGGGACAACAAATTGATGTTTTTTTCTCTCTTTCTTTCTCTTTTCCCCCTTTCCTCTCTCTCTGAAAAAGGAAAATATTTAGCAGAGTGATAACAATATGCCTTTCCTTTCTGTTCTTAGCCTTTATGGACTTGAAACTGTTAGAAAATGTCTGATAAAATTGCTTTCCAGACTCGCAAACATCATATTTCCCCATGTATAAGATGCACCCTTTTTCAAAAAAAATTTGGTTTCTAAAAACTGGGTGCATCTTATACAATGGTTATAGTTTTTTAAATTGCATTTCCTGCCTTTTCATGTGGATGAGGAGTTGTATGAATTTTATGACGAATAAAACTTGAGTTCAATAACTTTATGTAATACATTATTTTTTTCAAATTTTGGGCCCCAAAATTAAGGTGTGTCTTATACATGGGAGTGTCTTATACATGGGGAGATATGGTAATAAGCATATTCTGAATCTTCTGTCTCCTACACAGAAATATTTCATTTTACATATTTACAATGACTTATCTAAAAGGTCTTTGACAAATATTGATTACATGAAAGAAAATTCTGCTTGTGTTATGTTTTACTAATCTTTATAATCCTTACATTTTACAAATATGCAAAATGAGGCTCTATAAAATGAATTGTCCATGATCAAATAATTATTGATTAACAGAGAATGTGTTTAAGCTTGGGGTTTCTCCTAGAGTAACATGTACCTAATAAAACCATAGTGTCTCCTGATTTCAATGAAGCAAGAGAACATTTTGTCAGGGCTCCATGAGGGAAAGTTCCACAGAGAAAGTGGCACTATTAAAACGGATGGGCTCTGACCAGGTAGGTCAATTGGCACAACATCGACCTGTACACTAAGGTTGCGGGTTCAATCTCTGGTCAGGGCATATACAAAAATCAACCAATGAATGCATAAAATAAATAAGTGGAACAAGAAATCAATGTTTCTCTCTCACACACTCTCTCTCTCTCTCTAAAATGCATCAATAAAAATAAATAAATAAGTAACGGGCAGGATTTTAAGAGCCAGGCCAGAATTTGCATGTTTTGTTGGCAGAGCCTACAGGTTTTTCCTGAAGAAGTGAGGTGAGCTTCCAAGTCTCTTGGCCTTACTGAGCAACTGGATATGCTTTCGTACTGAAGTGGGGACAAGGGCGAGAGCAAAACACTTTGAGAACACCAATAGGGTTTCAGACAGGAGATGTATGATAGACATTCAAACGGAGAAGTCTAGTAGATACCAAATGAGTCTGGGATTCAGATGAGAAGCAGGGACTGCCGATAATATTTATAATGTGTCAAATACTCAGGTGCCATTGGAAATTGAACCCGGGTTCCATTACTTGGGGCCTGAAGACAGACGGATAAGAGACGAGGTGTAAAGAATGGATCCTGGGGCACTCCGATATATAGAAGTTGTAAAGATGGGAGGTAACCTATATACATATTATTTCCTTATCTCTCCTGACTTATTTATTTATTCTTTTCTGTTTTGTCTTGGATGTGGTGATTCTCCGGGTACATTCCTTCTTGGCCTGTTTCCTCAACTTCCAGATGAATAAGAAAAATAAGCCAACCTTAAATTTACATAAGAATGTAATTGCCTTCTATCCATTCAGGATTGACATGATTTTTAAAATTCATTTCAACGAACAACGAATTATTTAATTAAAAGTAAAAACATGGTTGAATTATTTGAGCAGTGGAGACTCAGGAGAGTAATATGACCCATGAGTTTTTCCACCTGAGACCCACTACCACTAGGCGGTTCTTTTCAGCACGCCCATTAATCCACTGAAATTGGACGCGGTATCTTGTGTTTAAAGGCATTTTTCAACCTAATGGGCTGCACAGCTTTCTTCACGTTCTTAAAGAAAACCATAACCCCTAAAACATACTTCAAACATACCGCTTTTTTTAAAAAAAAAGGTAATTACACATTTCTTCCAAGTATAGGTCACTGGCAACTTCAAAGAGTACGATTGATATTCAGAAGACACTGAAGATGGGGGAACAAAAGGCATATGGGTTCAGTTCTTACTGAATTCCAACCGCAGATCCGTTCTGAGAGGGGCGTGGTCAGAGCTGTTGGGGGATCAACGATTGCACCTCACCAGGAGTTGGGCATAGTGTGCAGTGTGGCCATTTCAGGTTCGGTTTTTCTTTTTGATAAAGAACTTAAAAAGTTTTTCTCTAGTTGATGTTAGGAGAACAACCTCAGTAAATATGGCAGAATGTGAGAAATTATTTTTAAGTATAATATACACTATTCAAAATGCTTCAGGGTCTGACAAATTTTGCTTATCTCCTTGATATACATGTCGGAGTAGCAGCTGGGGGGTAGGATGGAGTTCACTGTCTTGACAAAAAGGTCAACAAGTGAATGGGACAAAACAGTGTGCCTGGGTCCCCGCACATGTTTTCCGTCACGGCAGGGGTCCCCAAGCTTTTTACACAGGGGGCCAGTTCACTGTTGCTCAGACCGTTGGAGGGCCAGACTATAAAAAAAAAACTATGAACAAATCCCTATGCACACTGCACATATCTTATTTTAAAGTAAAAAAACTAAACGGGAACAAATACAATATTTAAAATAAAGAACAAGTAAATTTAAATCAACAAACTGACCAATATTTCTATGGGAACTATGGGCCTGCTTTTGGCTAATGAGATGGTCAATGTCCGGTTCCATATTTGTCACTGCTAGCTGTAACAAGTGATATGACGTGCTTCCGGAGCCATGACGCCAGCATCCCGCGTCACCGGAAGTAGTGCTGTACGTGAGCGACGCTGCGCTTTGCAGCGCCACCACATACAGTACTCCAGGAGCACAGGATGCATTACTGACCACCAATGAAAGAGGTGCCCCTTCCAGAAGTGCGGCGGGGGCCGGATAAATGGCCTCAGGGGGCTGCATGAGGCCCGCGGGCCGTAGTCTGGGGACCCCTGCATCACGGGTTACGACAGGCGTTTGTTCTGCTCCATTCCCTCAATGTATGTTCTGCCACATAGATTTTTGTTGCCCATGTGTTCAGAATTACATTAAAAATTCTGAAGTGTTATATACCTATAATATTTGAAGTGTTAAGAACACCTTCAAATATTTGTGGTTTTGGGGTTTTTTTTGGAAACCATGTTCTTACTTTACGTCATTTTGTTCTTTTGGAAGACTTTTATGCCTGACTTTGCATCGCTATAAAAGAACATTCCCAGTTTCACAAACCTCTATCCTCGTGCAGTGATGAGAGCCCTGAAGGTCATATTTGTCAAAGCAACATGAAGTCGACCAGCCACTAAGCTGGCCACTCATTCAATTTCATAATCCCATCCCAGCTGTTTCCACAGATCGTCTTGACTGCAGGGGGGGCCCCTGCCGCTTTTGTTCTTCTTTGTTAGAGGAAGCACTTGAAAAACCCAATTTTTTTGTAAGCAAGAGATATGAGTGCATTTTTGGAACTCTCTAAACTTTTTAAAGTCGACTTTAGATAACTTTTACAAAAATCGAATGTATTTTATCTTGATTTCTTTATAATATATTTAAAGGTTTTTAAAACTGTAACTGCATAAATGTATTGTAACTATAACTCTTTTTTTTTTTTTTTACTGTCATGATTCATGAATACTTTGGTATAAAAACAAACAAACAAAATGCATTCCAAAAAAACACAAAACAAAATATTTAAAGTACAAAAGTAGTCAATAAATTTAAGTGGTATCTTAATTTTGATACTAATACCAAGATGATAGCAACTAGTTGGACCTTTTAAGTGGATGTTGAAGTATATTCTATAATCTAATGTCAATTCATTTTATAAGATGAATAGTAGTCTTACTACAAAATGGAAATGTATGATAAACAAAACCTATCCCTTCCTGGCTGGTGTTTCAAAGTCACTTACAATGCTGAGCCCTTGAAAGTCTTTTTATGAATGTTCCTAATGGACTTTATTCAGAAATAAATGATTTGGCAGATGGGATATTTTTACTCTTGCTTTAATATCCTATATTTCAGAATTTTTGTTGGTATGATTCCTTTTTCCATTTTTAGTAGGTAATAGCAGCTGTAGGATTAATTAATGTGCACTCACATTTGAGCCAAAATCACAATAATAATGGAAATGATAACACCTCCATTTACTTATTTAGCCAAATGGAACATCTAGAACAATGCCAGAAGTGGAAGTGGAGCAGAAAAGAAAAACAGAATTAAAATGATCTAAGCAACTGAAATAGTCATCGAAAGGCCATGACGTTATTATTTCTGCTTTTCTCTGAGAATCTTTCAGACAAACGCTCTGGAGACCAGCGCCGTGAGCAAGTGCTCGGTAGACGGCACTTACACTTGATGCCGAAGGACCCCTTCCATTGACTTCCTGCTCCTCCTAAAGTGAACTCCAGAGGCGTATGAGGAGATTAGGGAAGAGCAACCTGCTAGGGAAACATATGTTACTAATGAGGTTGGGGAACAAAGAAAATTCATAGTCTGAGAGCAAGGAGAAATGTTAGAAAAAAAAAATGATAATTTAAAAAATGAAATAGATCTGAGAACCTTAAAACCAAACAGTTTGGAACCACTTAATATAGTTTAAAAGCACCCCAGTGTCACTGAGAGTAGCACAGAATAAAAATATCTATTACGATGATATCCGTGGTCCATCCGATGATTTAACCATATTCAATGTTTCTATTTAATCCAACCTGGGGGATAAATGGGTGAGATTTTACTCCGAGGTCAGCTGTATTGCTTGCATACCAGTGCTGCTCAGTATAAATATCATGTGAGGCCCTGGCCGGTTGGCTTAGTGGTAGAGCGTTGGCCTGGCGTGCAGAAGTCCCAGGTTCGATTCCCGGCCGGGGCACACAGGAGAGGCGCCCATCTGCTTCTCCACCCTCTCCCCCTCTCCTTCCTCTCTGTCTCTCTCTTCCCCTCCCGCAGCGAGGCTCCATTGGAGCAAAGATGGCCCGGGCGCTGGGGATGGCTCCTTGGCCTCTGCCCCAGGCACTAGAGTGGCTCTGGTCGCGGCAGAGCGTCGCCCTGGAGGGGCAGAGCATCGCCTCCTGGTGGTCAGAGCGTCGCCCCCTGGTGGGCGTGCTGGGTGGATCCCGGTCGGGCGCATGCGGGAGTCTGTCTGACTGTCTCTCCCCGTTTCCAGCTTCAGAAAAATACAAAATATATATATATATATCATGTGAGCTACAAATATAATTACAAATTTTCTGGCTGTTACAATGTATTAACTAAAATGAATTAAGTGAAATTACTTTGAATAGTACATTTTATTAGACTTAATACTATATCCAAAAATCATTTCAATGTATAGTTAACACTAAAAATCATTACTGAAATATTTTACAAATTTTTTGGTATCGAGTATCTGAATTCGGTGTTTGCATTTTACACTTAACCATAAATGTATCCCAATTCAGATGCTAAATGTTGACCTGAAATGCTTGATCTCTGTTGAGACTATATAATATTTGCAGATGAAAAAGTAGACTCAGGTACTGAAATTATTTCAAACATACTCATAAGTTTTCTAATAATTGAATTGAATATCAGTTTTTAAATTAATTTTAAGTTAATTAAAATGAAATACAATTAAAATTTCAGTTCTTTAGTTGTGCTCAATACCACGTGTGGCTAGTGGTCCCAATGTGGAGAGTGCTGTGACATGTGGCAGTCTCTGGACAAGATGGTAAAGCCCTAGGACAAATGGGACCTCAGACCAAGGATTCAAGGTTTGGGAGAATTAAATACATTTAGGGAGGGTCTATTCATGATTCAATAAATGAAGGGTAAATGTGTTCATACAAAATCATTTATGAATTTAGTTTTAAAGAACAGAGTTTTAGTGTTATATGAATTTCATTTTACATGGGACATATCACCCTCATTATCTGATGAATAAGATGTTGACACATGTAATAAATGTTAGGTAATAGTGAAGAAAGCTATTTAACATAAATATAAAGTTTTAAAGCAGAAATAAGAATCATCCTGATTAATGATCAGCTGTATCAAAAGGGAACATATTTCATTCTGCCTTTCAGTTAGAAAATATACCATCCATTCCTTAAGATAGAATACTTTGTATCATGACTATTAAAAACATAATTCTGTACCCATATGTGAGAAACAACTTATTTTCAGTTCTCTTACACATATAAATATGATGCTTAACTATTGAGTAGGGGATTTTTTTTAAAGCTACCTTGAACTATATTTGGAAGTTGTAGTAACTCATTTGTGAACTTGCCTCTTGTAACTTCACCTGCTTAGTTATTTCATCTTAGCTTTAATCTAAAACTAAGCAAGACAGAAACTAACATGGATGTTTCCCAAGAAAAAAATAATTTTCTGAAAAGGCTTCTCTTTGTTTCGTAGTTCTTAAATACAGAAGTGTTTTTGTAAATAGTGCCCTTAAACATTGCATATGATAGTATTTGTAGTATTTAAAAGTAAAACATAAGACAAGGAGAAAGTTTTCCTCCACAGTAACAATAAGTTTTATCACCCTACAAATACACAGATTTCTAGATAAATTCACTATGTGATTTCCAAAATACATATTTGACCGGTATTTTTACATTTGATCTATATTTCATTTATTTTATTTTATTTTTGCATTTGTAAGGCCTCTACGATGACGGTGCTTTTCTGGACAAGGAAGGTCAGGGGAGGGAGCTCAGTGACCTACCCACGGTGGCTTGTTGGCAAGAGAGCCAGAAGCCAGCGGAGGAGCCAGGATCTTCTCCGCAATTCCTTAGAGCCAAGTTGCAAAGTATTTTTAGTGTTTCCACTCACTCCGTGTTAGGGAGAGCCAACAAATAATGATTTGCACAAGGCATAAAATAATGTATTCTGCAGAGAGAAAACCGCACTTGGACGGTTTGGAGAAAAAAAATAATAAATTTCTTAAATTGATTCTATTTGAGCTTCTTCCCAGGACGCTCTTCTCTACGCATTACTTTTCTTCTCTGGCTATGCTGATGGAGCCCTAAATGTGTTGTTGTTGTTTTCTGAACCTTCTTGGACAGCAGGGTCACCATGGAATGGCCAGTTTGGCCTCTAGAATCTGGCAGGGGACATCGCCCTCAGACCACAGTCACGGGGTTCCCCGCTCTGTGGCCCGGGCTTCTGTGATCCAAAGGCGATTCAAGTTTGAGACGCACGGCTTTGGAGGGTCCTACTCTGGGTCTCTTAGAGGCTCCCACTGGGCAAGATGGCCAATGGAAGCTTCATGGAAGGAGCCAACAAACCCTCTGTATCTGACCACACCTCAGAAACCTGGCCCCCAAATTCTCCAATAGCTCCGAGCCGGCTTCCAGGATCTGGACTTCTCCAAGTCTGCCCTTCCTGTTGGGTCACGGCGCTGAAGTGAGCGCCTCCCAGCCCCGAGGTGGCCGAGGGTGGTGGTCTGCTGTGTACAGGGGCCAGAGTGGGTGTGATGCCCACGGTGCCTACTTGTATGCAGACAGAGGCAGGACTGAGAAGAGGAGAGGTGGGCTGCACCCCTGAGGACACCCCAAGAGTCAGAGATCTAAATGTGCATGGGGTCTTCTAGGGTTTTAGGAAGCCATGTTCGTAATGGTGAAAGTACGTGAGATATTATATTTAACATCTGATTAGCTTGACTTGTTAAATATGCAGATTTGCACGGTATGTGAATTTCCATGTGTACTTTTGACCCAAGTCTTAAAAATGTCAGAGTCAGACCCTGAAAGCAGAAGAGAATTTGATTCCTAGTTCAACTGTTTAAGTAATTTCATAAGTTAAAGCAGACAGCCTCTACAGTTTAATTCTTCTTCCTCTGTGAGGGTGGGTAATGACAGCATTGTCTCTCTCTGTTTGCTACACGGGATATTCTGGTAGAGATGGCGTGTTTGGACATTCAAGTTAGTGCTTAAACATTAAGTGTCTTCTTTCTCAAACACAAGATTATCAGTTTTCCTTCTCAGGGGTGTAATGCTGATTTTTTGGCCAATGATCAAAGTTATGGCTAAAAAAGTTTTTTAAGCACACGGTATTTAATAGTTACAGGAGGCAGAAAGGAGGCAAAGTTGACTCCGGTTAGGTCAGAGTGGACAATTCCTGAGCTGTGAGTGAAACGTTAACCAACCATCAGTGCAACCCGCCCTTGACTGAACACATGTCCTCACCCAGGACCAAGTAACGGGACCAGGGTGGATGGTGCGGCAACGTCTTCGAGTTTCCCTGCTCTGAGGGAGAGAGCGCAGCCTCCACGATGGAAGTGAAGGGCGAAGAGAGGTCCTTCTGCAGAACTAACTCCAAAGGGCTACTGTCTCTATCAGAGCTCCGTACCTCCTCCTCCCTCTATGGGGGGAATGTGGGAGCTCCTGGCCGCGGTCAAGGTCATGGGGGGGGGGCGCTGAGTGGGAGAGCCACAGAGCGGACTAATGGCCTTACTGATTGCGGGGGTGGTGGGGCATGAGCAGCCGCGGGGCTAACCTGGATAGAGTTCACCTCTGGGGGGAAGGAAGCGTGTCCCTGAGTGTGTGGGCACTGAGTGTGTGCATGTGTGTGGTACAGGCCTTCCTGTGTGTGTGTGTCTGTGCTTGTGCGTGTGTGCGTGTGCTGTGTCTGCAGGCGCTGCCAAGTGTAGGCTTAGGGCCTTGGTTTGGGTCAGAGTTGTTGAATATTCATGAGTCTAGGGGGGCTTTAAAAATGCAATTCTAGCACAAAAAAATCTTCACAAGAAAAGTTTTTACTTATCTTTTGTTTTATAAAGAAATGTTAAATGTTTGTGGGCAAAAAAAAAAAATAGTGTCTGCTTTAGATATTTCCATATAGCTGTCAACAAAGCTGTCTCAGTAAGCCTTTCCTTCCTGTCATTTTGGCATTTTTCTCATATTTAATTGAACTCTCATTTCAAGAATACTCATATTTTGAAATAAGATTATCCCTGTGTGACTGTAGCATTAATCAGTGTCATACGTTAAGGCGTTAAATAACATTTTAAGCATGATCTTTGGATTAGAGATTTGTACAGCCGCCCGCTTGGGTTTGAGAAACACTTGTTCGGTGTTACAGCTGGGATCTAAACTTTAATTTTCACGTAATCAGGCATTCATTTCAGATGGGTATTATTTAGAGTTTTCCGCCACATAGAGTATAGCACAGGTGTGAGAAGTGGTTCAGGACCTGGACCTCGTTTCCCAAACAGACACAGCATAGAGTCCCAAGACAAACCAATGAGCTTCCCGGCCACGAGAAAGTAATTAGTGATAACATCCCAGTTTCTTCCCGTGGACTCCCAGGGGACCTCCTCCCTGGCTGCAGCCCCAGCAAAGTTGTCCCTGTCCCCGTATTTCCCTGCAGAGTGGAGACACTGGAGAGGGTGACCAGCGACATTCACCGAACACTGAAGCCCTGAGCAACGGAACCATGTTGCTCTGGGATTGTTATTACATTAGGCCATAAACAGATGGATTTTTAAAACCATTTTCAGTGGGGCTTTATCGGCTTGAAGCAGTGAGCTTCGTAAAACTAACTGTTCCAGGGAAGGGAGGGCCTATGAGTCTGACCCGTTATTTACACGTTTATTTTCCTTGTACACAGTGACAACTGTTATTAATTTCAGGTAATACCAAAAACTGTTCACTGCTATATTACCAATGGTGTTATTTTCTAGTCACCATTGTATTTCATGTGTTTCCTATTCTTGTGAAATTACCTATTCTGGAAAACTCATTCTCAGTGTCGTCTGACCACTGGGCACTCACCAAGTAAATACCTAAAAGTGCCCATCAGTGACCAGGAGGGCAAATCACTCGGCGGGAAGAGACTGCGGCAGGGTCCTGGGGAGGCAAGTTCAGAGACACATCCGTACCGAGGATGAGAATTCTCACTCCTGGCCGGCAGGTATGTTAGCTGACATCAATATTTTAGAAAGCTGTTTGTAATTCTGCACAAAGGTGGTAGACGTGCCTACTCTGTTAAGTCACCCACAAAAACGGGAGCACAGGTGAACCGGTAGAGGTGCAGGTTGAGGGCAGCATTCGGCCTAGCACCCTTAAACTGCAAACGAGAAATGTCTAAATGTCACTGGATCCTGAATGTGAATCTCTGAACAGCAACCCCTGGAGCTGAGAGAGCCGAGTCTCAGCTTGGCGAGACGCCTGCCCCTGAAGCCATGCCGGTGGACTCCCGTGGAAGCGCTCTTAAAAGCGTCTGACTTCCCGAGGCAGCTAAAGCCGAAGTCGGAACCGCCCAGCCGGGCTTCCCTCCGTCCGCACTCCGCACTGTGCCGAAGTGGCGGTACCTCGCCACGTGGCCTCCTGGTTTCCCTCCGTGTTTTTCAGCCTTGGCCACTGGCTGAGGAGTCTGTGTTCGCATATGAACCGCCCGTCACTCTCCGTGATTAGCAAAAACCCTCCAGACCGAAGAGCACAGTTCTGACTACTGCTTTCTATCCTCAGCTCTGATGTGGCCCCTTGCCAACACAAATTCTCCTGTTAGCATCGTTCAAAATGCTCCAAGTGCATTGTAATTCGTGCCAAAGTCAACGTGGAAGCGAGGCGCACGTGTTCCGCTTGGGCTGATGGCGCAGTGATGTATGGCTGTTTCTCGTCTGTCTGCACGGAGCCTGGCTCTCACGGCGCTTGATCTGTCACGCGTCCAGCCAAATGATGATTCCTCACATAGGCTCCTTCTTCTTATGGCTGGTTCTTTGGATGTCCCTTTGGTATTAAAACGTGTACTCCGGCCCTGGCCGGTTGGCTCAGTGGTAGAGCGTCGGTCTGGCGTGCAGAAGTCCCGGGTTCGATTCCCGGCCAGGGCACACAGGAGAAGCGCCCATCTGCTTCTCCACCCCTCCCCCTCTCCTTCCTCTCTGTCTCTCTCTTCCCCTCCTGCAGCCAAAGCTCCATTGGAGCAAAGATGGCCCGGGCGCTGGGGATGGCTCCTTGGCCTCTGCCCCAGGCGCTAGAGTGGCTCTGGTTGCGCTAGAGTGGCTCTGGTCGCGCTAGAGTGGCTCTGGTCGCGACAGAGAGACCCCCTGGAGGGGCAGAGCATCGCCCCCTGGTGGGCGTGCCGGGTGAATCCCGGTCGGGCGCATGCGGGAGTCTGTCTGTCTCTCCTCGTTTCCAGCTTCAGAAAAATACAAAAAAAAAAAAAACAAAGAAAAACCCAAACAAACAAACAACAACAAAAAAAAACGTGTACTCCAAGAAGTGCTGCAGCGTCTAAGTGAGTATGCACTCAAATGGAGAATGCAGTTTCCCCGATCTCCATTCTTTCTCGGATGAATTCACTATGCAGCGAGTCCAGTGCGGACCCAGGGGCACCCAGATCATTGTCAGGTGCACGACAGATGATTGCTGATGAACTTGAAGCTATTTTACAAATTTACAGGAAACGAGTTAATTTGCCTAGTTATTATATATAAATTTGTTCTTACCCCATTCAAAAAAAAAAAAAAAAAAAAAGACACCCTGAACAACTCCCACCGAAAGAGGGCGTGGTGAGATCTCACGACTAGGCCGACGTCTTCTATGCGAAGCCTGTCGGGAACATCTAGAAAAGGCTTTACCTTCCATGAAGCAGTCCATGTAAACACACAAATATCAAGTCCCTTAAAGAGGCAGCCCTTGCCCTTGGAATGACTTCTTCCAGGTTGAGTATCCCTTTCCTCAAACCACAGGAGATGTTATAACTATTGCTATAAATGGATTTATCACATTTAGCAAAAAAATAAAATATTACTTTTAAACTGGAAGAATGGAATGAGAACGTGAGGATTGAGAGCATTGAACAATCAATCCTCCGACCCGGACGGACGACGAGGGTAAGATGGGAGCGCCTGGGGTGGATAGACCCAGTGTTGTGGTCATTTCCACTTCCCTTCGAGTGCTGCCAAGGGGCATGCTTCCCACGAAGTTCCGCCCTTGTTTTGTGTCCTGGGACGAGGATGCAGCAGGAAGGGCTGGCTCCAGCGGCCCTGCACTCTCCGGCGCTCTGTGCTAACCCGGAGAACGCATGCGGGCAGTTAGAGGTCCCTGTGAACCCTCATCATACTCCCGTATTTAAGCCAGAGTGCCCACGGTGTTTGCAAGTGGGGCATTGCGTGTTGCGTGTGTAGCACACAATGGCAGATTGAGGTAGGGTGCTTAGCTTTGTATAGCTAGATATTGGTTATTACATGGGTTAGTTACAGGATATGGAAATCAATCTGACATTCCTCACAAGCTAGAGTCAATACTTAGTATCTGTTTAAATAGGTTTTCCAATTCTTATTTCATATCTATCCTCTGACTACATCCATACCGGAAAAGGAAGATATTTCATGAAAATAGCTGTATGCTGTGTAGTTAAAATGAAATTTAAAATTGTATGCTTTTTCTCTTGTTTCTGATATGTGGTCTTGTACAAAACATAGTAATACGAATAATGACAACTATTTCAGGTGCAGGTCAGAATGAGAGAGCTACCATCCCTACATTTAACAGTGATAAGTTCTGGGCTATGTCTTATGTCTTCCAGATCCCAGATCTCTTATACGAGTTTATAAGTTGTGAGGATTGATTACATCTTAAAGCAGGGGTCCCCAAACTTTTTACACAGGGGTCCAGTTCACTGTCCCTCAGACCGTTGGAGGGCCGCCACATACAGTGCTCCTCTCACTGACCACCAATGAAAGAGGTGCTCCTTCCGGAAGTGCTGCAGGGGGCCGGATAAATGGCCTCAGGCGGCTGCATGCGGCCCGCGGGCTGTAGTTTGGGGATGCCTGTCTTAAAGGAATTTGTTATTTTATAATTAAAGCCGTTTTGTTCGCGTCAATGCAACGTTAACACATTTTGAGGAAAGGCGGCCCGGCGTACCTACTCTGGGTGCCGTCAGGTAGCTGGTAGCAAAAAGTATCCCAACGGAGGGAACAAAAACTGGACTCTGAGGGCAGAAAGGCATCGCCTCATCCAAACGCGAGTTGGGTTCAGAAACGGGTCCCTGGGTTTGAGTGTGGTTCTGACACCCACTCCCACGCGGATTGACGTCGCCCTGCTTTTTAGCTCACTGGCATCCTCACCTGTTCAATGAGGCAGTGGCAGGGATGTGCTCACAGGACTGCTGGGCAGAGCGTGTCAGACAGTAAGTGAAAAACCTTCTACTATCTCACCTGACTCGCAGCTTCTCGATTCATGCTTTTAGCATTGTTCTGGGACGCCCCCGTGTTTAGGCATTTATCTTAAAATAAGATCAAACCCTGAGAGAACTGAGTACAACAGAATGAACGCAGGTTGTGCTCCCTTGTCAAAAAATTCCTTTTCCTACTTGCTAGGTTTCAGACGCTGCTGGAAACTGGGTTAGAAAGAGAAGCCAATAAAAATCCGATCTTGAAATGCGAAAGGAGGAGGTTGCTATTCAAGAAGTACTTAGATAAAAGTCATAAATGCTACAAAGGAAGAAAACACACCTTTATTCATTTTATTTTATATCAAGTTATTGAAACTGGTACCTTTTCATTTAGTTTATACCGAAAGGCACCAAGATTTTGTCCCAGGCATTGGCAGAAACCTAACCATGCGCCCCTGACTAATGGCGACCCCCACAAAGACAGTGGATTCCGGCACTTAGACATTTGGGCAGCATTTAAAAAGCGACATTGTGGGAGACATGAGCCTCCCTTCTCAACTCTACTTACTTGAGATTCGAGATGCTTCAGTCTTGTAAGAGCCACAGCGGGAAGGTGAAACAATTCTATTGTTTGTGTTACAATTTCATTGTTTGTAACTCTGTCTTTGAAGAGTATCCTCTAATGACCCGCAGACCGTTTGAACCGCTATGGGCCTCAGGACAGAGCCGAGCAGTAGGGAAACCTGCTCTGTACTTTCCTATAGGAGCTGAGTCTGCGAGGGAAGGTGCCTGAGGCAAACGAATTAGTTTGAGTTCGATCCCCTAGAGAGCATGAACATTTCGGATCCTGATTCTAAGAGAAAGGACAGCTTGATGCACTTTGTGAACGAGATGAATTTTCCTGTGATGACCCCGCATTCTTGTGATGCGTGGAGAGACCTCTGATCAGTGATGGATGGCGTGGGCTTAAGCCTGTCCTCTGACTTTCTCTTCTTACACAGAAAACAACCCAGCACAGCTGCAGTACTGGCTGTGAGTGGCAGGCGCAGGGAGGAGGCCGCGTCACCAGAGCAGTCAGAGTGCCGCGGAAAAGAGCTGGAGGGTCGGAGAAGACCTCAGCCCCGGGTGTCGCCTTGCCGTCCTGCTTTTGCTAAGAGAGGCCGCAGCTTTAGGAAGAAAACATTCATTACTGGGCCTACATTTTTTCTAACTACGCAAAGAATAGATATAACTTTTCACTGGTTGTGTTTCCTTTTCGCATGATATTTGGTTGCATTTTAAATTTTATTTCTATTATAACATTTGTTTTCATAAAACACATCAATGACTTCATACAAGCCTTTTTTTTTTTTTTTTTTTTTTTTTTTTTTTTTTTTACTGTTCGGGCTTATACTACCAACTTCTTACATACCGATATTTACTCCACGAGCTCTCAATCCCCTGAAGGTCACTATGTGCAGAGAGAGTTTTTACGAGGAACACTGGGAAGCACAGGGCAGGCCTCAGCAGACCGCCCCGACAGAAAGCTCTGCCACGGTCACTCCGGGGTCCCCTGGACCCAGACCCCCCAGGTGACCTCTACCCACCGTGACCGAGGCAAGTGTGCAGGAGGACCCTGCATTTATGTCTCGGTGACAGTATGTTTGTCAACATTGCCATCTGTGCTGGGCAAAAGGAAGGGACACATTATTTTACGTATTTCTCTGTCAAGTCATGAAATAGGGTTTCCTTCCACTTACTTTTTTTAACTTAAACTTTAAATGAAAAGTTCTGACCCATAATACTCAAAATTGAACAAAGTTGATTATTTTTTTTAACTGTAAGCCCAGTCGTAAATGAATCCTCTCGTTTTGCTCTTGAGGACAATATACATTTAGTAAAAAGATCATTGGATTTGATGTTCTTCTTCTTCCTATCTGTACAACCCTATGGAGGTCACCATCCTGAGCCTTATTTTACTTATGTTTGAGGGGGATTTATTAAATGTCATTTAACCTAAGTTGGTTCGATTGCAACCTATATTGAGTTAGTTTATGCATTCAGAGCCCCCTAATTGTCACGCACGATGTAGAGAGCAGGAGTTGTGTTTTCTACTTCTTCTGTATTCCTGTAATTCTCAGCACAAAACTGGAAACTTTCAGAGGATTCTTACTGAGCTATCTATCTAGCAGTTTCACTACATGGTAACATCATGAACTCAGATCTGAAAGTGCTGGCAATGAGTCTGGAAAGATGTTACGCTAAATAAATAATAGGAAAACTGTAATTCACAGTCACTAATTATAAAGTAAGTTTGAAAACGGATATCCAGCTGTCTGGCTTCTTTCTCCCACACTTTCCCATGACATAATTTATTGAAAGCATTCAAATAAAGTCACCTCGGAGATCAATGATTTCAATCTTGATTTATATTTTTAAAAATAAACTATTCACTTTGTGAATTATTGAATTTCGATCATTTTAATTGTGACATTTAATGATACTTTGTGCTGATTTTCATAGTTTAACATTCAGATTACATTTCCAGTAACTGCATTCCCAAATTATTTCCTAGGGAAATCTGGTAGGTTTGTTTGTCTGCAATGTACCAAATCCCAAAGTGATGCTACGAGGATTTACTGTCAATACCTCTTGTTGGGACATATTGTGTCATGAAGTTTTAATTTTCCTGTGTTACATTCTATTAAACACCTAAACCTGCACCTGAGCTTGAGGATGGAAAAGCGTATTATTGGAAATGTCTAACGCAACTACAGACAAAGAATTAATTTCAGACTCAAATGGTGTAGGGAGAGATAGAAATTATTTATACTCTGGATGCCAACTAATCAAGATTAAGTTTGAAAAATGACCAGAGAGCACATTTCTGGCTGTAGGTCCCCTTCCCAACATCACCAAACTCTTTTGCTTTCTCAGCTAATTTAATATGTTTTATCTATTTTAAGTCCCTCTGTGTATTATACCAATTATAATCAGTATCTATTATACATTAATATAACATTTTAATATACTGTTCTAATATTATTAATATATATAACATGTTTATATAAATAATCAAGAGACATGTGTTTGTGTAACATACACACCACCCCTGACTTGTCTGTGAGCAGCTCCCACTCTCCCTCTCTCTCTCTTAGCCTCTCTCAGTGTCCGTTTGGTCATCTTCCGGCACCTCTCCCCGCTTATTCTGTGCTGAGAAGCACTGGATTTGGGGACAGCACCCAGGGAGGAGGAAGAAAGAGGGGATGGGAGGGGAAACGTCTCTCTGTAGCCAGAGACTTGGTATTGCTCCCTCTCATCTGCCCAGTTTGAGCACCCTTTAGAACTCCTTTAAATACAGTCTGCGTCCACACAGTCCTCCTGAGAGCACACAATTCACTAACCTGTTCCTATCTTCTTTTTTTAAAATAAATAAATTTTTATTAATTTTGATGGCATGACATCAATAAAACAGGGTACATATATTCAAAGAAAACATGTCCAGGTTATCTTGTCATTCAATTATGTTGCATACCCATCACCCAAAGTCAGATTGTCCTCCGTCACCTTCTATCTAGTTTTCTTTGTGCCCATTCCCCCCCTCCCCCTCTCTCTCCTCCCCTCCCCCTGCCCCCCCCCCCCCGTAACCACCACACTCTTGTCCATGTCTCTTAGTCTCGTTTTTATGTCCCACCAATCTGTGGAATCCTGCAGTTCTTGTTTTTTTCTGATTTACTTATTTCACTCCGTATAATGTTATCAAGATCCCACCATTTTGTTGTAAGTGATCC
The DNA here is from genome assembly GCF_036850765.1 of Saccopteryx bilineata. Taxonomy (NCBI): domain Eukaryota; kingdom Metazoa; phylum Chordata; class Mammalia; order Chiroptera; family Emballonuridae; genus Saccopteryx; species Saccopteryx bilineata. The sequence goes on from NC_089495.1 coordinate 7,258,933, forward strand.
GATGTCATCATTTCTTACGGCTGAATAGTATATACCATAGTGTATATGTGCCACATCTTCTTTATCCAGTCTTCTTTTCTTTTTTTTTACAGTGATTAAAGCCTTTAAGCAAACTCTTGGCCAATACAGCAAGAATCCATAAAAGAGTAGTGTCCTTAACAAGTTCACCCAGGTGTTGGGGCCAACCTACCTTCTTTTGTCTTATTTATCTATGGGTTTGCACTCCTTTCAAAAGGAGACTTGCAGCAGCTTAGCAAAAATTATGCAAGAGAATTTATATTAGGAAGATTGCTGTATTTTGTTCAAGGGAAAAGCTGAGTAGAAAAATAAGATGAAAGTGATGGTATTTTAGGTTCAAAAAATTGCTAGAAGTGGGCTAGGATTTTGCTACCAGATTTCCGACTGCCATAAAGAGAAGACCGCAAGAGTAGTGCTCTCCTTAAGCTACCAGGCAAGGGTGAAAGGGGAATGCAGGAAGACAAGAGAAGGCTCTAGAAAGAGGAAGGGAAGGCTCCCTGGATCCTCCTCTTCCTCCATGGTCCTCACACACACACACTGCCAGGAGGTGCTCCTCTTGTTGGGGATGCAGGAATAAAAGAGAAGGCTCTAGAAAGAGGAAGAGAAGGCTCCCTGGATCCTCCTCTTCCTCCACGGTCCTCACACACACACACACTGCCAGGAGGTGCTCCTCTTGTTGGGGATGCAGGAATAAAAGAGAAGGCTCTAGAAAGAGGAAGAGAAGGCTCCCTGGATCCTCCTCTTCCTCCATGGTTCTCACACACATACACTGCCAGGAGGTGCTCCTCTTGTTGGGGACAAGAAGAGTGGCAGTGGAGGGCTCTGTGTCACGAATCCTCCATACCCTTCCACTAGTCCATCCTGCTTTCCATAAATCCTGCACTGAAACTCCACTCCGTCCAGTTCTGCATCTCACCCTGGGGTCTTTTCATGTTTCTCTTCTCAGACATCGTTCCGTTCTCTGCCTTCGTGCCCTTAGACTCTCCAACATGAGTCTCTCACTTCCCTACCTTGTCTCTCCCCTTTCCTGTGCCAAAGCAAAAATCTGCAACATCAATACTTAGAGTCGCACTGCCAGCCACTTGGACCAGGAAAGGTCCCATGCCCAGTGTCAGGACGGTTGTTAGGTATGGAAAGACATTTCTCTGAAATCATGAGTTAGAACTGTAGGTGTATTGTTTCACTTACCCAGAAAGAATGGTACCATCTCTACCTTGCTTGAAATCTAGAATATGTCCAGAAGAGACTTTTTAAGCATTCAATTAAGACTTGTAAACTTCATGTTTATGAACAATGTGCTATTTAAAATTATTTTTTCAATACCGCATGGATAATTGAGGGAACTTCAGGTATTTCAAAGGATCTGCTCAGAACACAGCTCTCTCAAGTGCCCAGAGTACCTCAGCATCAACAAGGAAAAAACAGCAACTAATCTTCTGAGTTGCTTCTGCATAAATATGTGTTAGTTTTTACCCTTCTGAAAAATAGGGATGATGGAGTCTCTGAAGACTTGAAGAAGGAGAAAGAAAAGGAAGAGGAGGAGAAGGAAAAGTAGAAAAAAAGAAGAAGAAAGGAGAAGAAGAAGAAGAAGGAGGAGGAGGAGGAGGAAGGGGGGGAGAGGAATAACAATAAGAGCGAGAAGACCACAAACAAAGGACTAGAGAAACAATTGATTAGGAATCTTTTCTCTTTCTGGCTTTACTCCGGACTTTCTCAATAGGCAAATGAAGGAAAGATAGAGAAGTATTATTCACATCTTTTACTATAAAAATTTGCTCAGCTGAATTGTCATAATGGTAAGAAAATTTTTTCTTGAATTATTTCAAAATTCACTTTCGTCTATTTCTATAATACCTCCGGTTCACAAAGACTCAAATTATGCAGAACGATCCTTATAATTTATGATGAAATCACTTTACAAACGAAAATCATTTAACACATTCTAACATTTAAACTATTCAGAAAGCATTATTAATATAGTATTATACAACACTGCAGTGCTATCGTGTTCTAATAGTAATGCCAATAGAAATTAACATAGAAGAAATAAACTTCTTACATTGCACTATCCTGGTTCATCGAGAAATCAACCTATTCTCACATTTTTGTGTATTTTCATCAAGTCTTTATCCACAGACTTCACAATTAGTCATGATCAAGAGCTAAGAATTTTTAAAGAGCAGCACGATTATTTTCCATTTTGTCAATGAGTGTTTGAAAATCTCACTACATGGTTAATATATGAAGGTAGTGTTTTATTCTTAAGAAAATATTTATAGGTGGGAAAGAAAAAATAACTTTCTAGTAATGCTTGATAAACTAGAGACCCAGGATTGCACAAAAATGGCATGCAACTATAGCTTTAAAAGTCTAGGTGACAGGTTTCTAAAATCTGTTTTCCATGGCTCTGTTCTCCTTCCATACTTTGTCATCTAGACTTTGCTGGAGGCGGAATCTTTAGGATTTCACAGGCACTGGGAATGCCAACTGTTATATAATAAAACTAAATGTTTCCCTTTTTGAACATTGATTCAACAACATCTTCATTAGCTCTTCTTTTAGTTGTCCAATTTTGTTTCTAACTGAATACATTTAGTAAATTTTAGTAATTTTTTTAACTGTAGGAAAAGAAAGTGTGTCCAAATGCATCATAGATGTAGTCTATGTATTAAAAACAAATGTTTGACTAGGTTATGTTGGAAAAAATAACCTGGTATTGCAACGCTATATGGCCAATGTCCCTTGTGCCCCATCCATCTAAATTATGTGACCAGAAATAGGTGAGATCCTGAATTTCTAGGGTTGGGGGGGGGGTGGATCATACCAATGAGAGAAAGGAGGGACACAGATGCTGGTGGACTAAAGTGTGTGAGTGTGTGTGTGTGTGTGTGTCCCTGTGCATGTGTGCTGTCGGCATTGTTTTTACTATAATAGCTCTGTAGATAAGCTTTATAAATGATTTTTTTCATGAGACAGTTAATTTGCCTCTTAGCACACTTGTATGAAAATTCCCCATCACGTGGCCAAATGCCTCTGTACCTGCAGGGGAATGTGAAGAGAAGAAAAGTCAAGAGCTGACAGATGCCCCTGGGCCTGGATCCCAGGCCTCTGAACCAGATGGATCTGCGAGTCCCGGAAGCGCTGGCGATGGGCCATATGGAAGCAGTCTTAGGAGTAAAATGGAAGCAGCTCCAAGAGAAGGGATAGCTGTTGCTTTCTTCCTCTTCATTCTCACGTTCTGTACGCATATCAATGACTTCTGTCCTTAGGCGCAGTTCAGTTGAGTATTTAGAGACCACAAGGTCAGCGCTTTGACCTTCTGGAATTCAAGGTTATTCCTAGTGGTCTTAATAATGGTGATAATAAAATTATTGCAATAATTGTAATACCTACTAAGTCTCCACTGTTTGCTGTGTCCAGACACTATGCTTGACATACATGTTGTCATTGAATAGGTGAAGACTTTTTCATACACAAAGAGCCTGGACTCAGCAGCTCCATGTCACTGGTGAGTGGTGGGCCTGATGTCCCTGGGGGTCCTGACGGCGTGACAACATGGGGACAGGAGCACAGGACAGGAGGGCTGCTTGGTGCCTGCTTCTGTCAGCGTCACGGAAGTTCTGAGACCCGCAAACGTGGAAGTATGTGGAATAAACTTATATCCTTTGATTAAGGGATTATAATAGCCAGAAAAGAATAGTTAAACTAGAATTTAAGAATTTCTAAACACTGTTGTTTTAAAATTTTAGTTTATAACTGGTTTTTTTATGAACTCTAGGGTAGTTATTAATATTTTTTACTGTATTACTAAATACTTATAAGTTTTATCTGAGTTTTAATCTCTTCCTCTTACAATATTTAGATGATATCTACCTAGGATAACACATGTTACCTACCAAAGTCTATTCAGAAACAGCATATATTCATGATGACCTCCTACAAAAATATAACGAGTTTTTAAAAGTTGAATGTAAACTGCGCAGACAACCTACTATTTTTGATCTGCGTGACTTTTTCCGAGTCCTTGAAAGGTTTCGGCTGCATTAAAAGGAAGAGAAGACTGTAAAAAATATGAATAAATAGATAAAGTTTAATTATAATAATTTTAATATAAAACCTTTACATTTTATATAAAGATATTTTTTCAGTTTCTGGTTAGTAGGTAAAAGATCTCACAGTTCCTGGGAAACACCAGTCAGGACAAAATGCTCGTCTGGTGCTTGCTGCCTGTGAGTTAGCACTCAGTTTCAGCTGAATCTGGTTCTTTCTTTTTCTCATCAGATCTCAGTGGTATCAAATATTGATATACGTATATTGATATATACATATACAGTGATACCTCGGTTTTTGTCGATAATCCTCTGAAAACAATTAGCAAAATCTGAAACCGACGAAAACCAAGACAATTATTTCCATATGAATCAATGTGAATCCAATTAATTCATTCTAGACACTCCAAAATCCATACCAAAACCACATGACACCGAATACTGTATACGCAGCAATCACTTACATGTAATTGTCATATTAGCACTCGCGTTCAATAAAAAAAAAGCACAAACACCCTGGAAGGCAATGGAACTGTCTGACTAGACACGCAGGTTGACGCTCACACAACAACAAACAACGCCACACTGAGCAGGAGAACGTGTGGGTGGGTCGCCCTTTGTTTTCGCAAAATTAGCAGTGAGGTCACGTGGGTGCGCCGATGGAATCTGAGGCAGCTGACGAAAACCGAGACAAAATTCTCATGGAGATAATCAATGCAATCTGAAACCGACAATAACCGAAGTCAATGAAAATTGAGGTATTATTGTATATATATATAAAACACTTGACAAAAATCAGGTGTTTGTTGAGAAATATTTACCCAATTCACACCAATACTTCTTCAGCATAGATTTACACAAAAGCTTTCGGTTCAAATAAGAGAGCCCTGACATTATTTGTCCCAGGTAGGCCCTGGGAACATCTGTCTTATCGGCCCATTTCTCTGTCCTACGGTCTAGAAAAAGGACCTTTTGGAGCAAATGTTTCTCCCTCGCATGGCAATCGATAGATGGAGCACTATTAAACTAAACCTCACTTGACATATTTTTTTATATATCTGAGCTTTTTTTTTTTTTTTTTTTGAGAATATGTAGATGTAATTCATACTTGACGAAAGCATTTGACTTAGTGTTGTTAGAAATTATAACAAATCATTTATTATATAGAAAAATACATTTTTGTATATGTAGCGAAAGAAAATCCCCTCCATCCAAAAGCCATAATGATGTTGCTTCTACTTAGTCCACTTAATGTTCCTTGACCCTGGTTATCATGATGAACACCACCTGTTTCAAGCCTCTACGTCAACAGGCTTTTTAACTTCACAGTACGACTCGCTGATTGAGTGCACGTGACGCTATTGCTTGCCAAAATCTTACATGACCCCAGAAAAGCTGGGAGTGTGCATCAACTTACATTTCACAGTATAGCCTCCAAGAGTAATATCCACCGAGGCTGACCTGGGACAAAGTCTTAGTTTAAGTGAATTATTCAGTTGACTGATGAGTTTGACCCATCACCTGTGAATTTTTGGATACCAAAAAAATTTAGGGTAGTTGCCAAAGTACATTTGCAAAAAAAAAAAAAAAAAAAAGAACTTAGTTTAAATATGTATTTTGAACCACTGGTTTCTTCAATTATACCACATATGTGTAGTTTAGCTGTTGACTAAAGCATAAGATTTGAAGGGAGTTGGAGAGATTTTTCTGTTCGAAACCAGCGTCTCCAGGCAGGTTTGTTCCAACACACTGAAACTAGTAAAAAAAAAAAAAAAATGCCTACAGTGGAAGCTTCGCTATTATATTGTTAGGACATTACAATGAATCTTTGGAACTTGAGTTTCATTCCACTGATATGTCTCATGATATGGGTAAATATTACCAAGCACAGATATTATCAATAGAGTTACAATAAGTTCAAGAGAAAATGTTAGCTACTAGCAGGAGTATCCCTTATACTTATAATATTTTACTGAGAGCCATTCTATTACAACTAAAATTTAATTATTGCAAGTGCATGATAAAGCCATACAAGGACCAGAACCTCATAACCAGTTGACTTTTGTTTAATGTAAAATCAAGCATTTTTCTTCTGTTGATTCCTAAGTGCTGTCTTCCCTTTCCTACCGCTGATTCTCAACTCATTTTCTTAAACTCATACCCTTGTTACATCTTTGATTAAGACAGCCCTTCTCTTGCTAGTTGAATTCCTTGATCCTTTTAAAATAAATGCTAAACAAAACACCACCTCTCCGGGGCATTCCTAAACTTTAACCTTTCAGGGTCAGAAAGAGCAGCATTTTGCTGCTTTGGAAAGTGACCTCTGTTCAGATCTTCTCCAAACAAACCTTGGGACGCTATCTGTGTGCTGTTTCAGGGGACAGTGCTGCTAAGCCACCGAGATCAACAGTGGCATGTTTTATTGCGTCTGAGTTTTCTGTGAATGCTGGTCATAGGGCAGGGAAGACGCCAGCCAGGCAGAAATACCTCTCAGATTCTTAAAGACTTTCTTTTTAATTGCAGAACTATTTATTGACAGTTACCTGTAAGAAACATAAAATCAAACCCAAGTTTATAAGTTTGACCTTCAATGTCTAATTAAAGCCATACACTTACTGTATCCAAATTTCACGGTCATATTCCTCTGGTAGCTATCCTGGGAAGACAGAAGTGGCAGAAAAATCTTTGTTTAGAAGATGTGTCATCTTAAAACTGTGGAATGTCACAAGGTCCTTGAATGTTTTTACATGATAATTAATTTTAGAAGTTAACTTGCAGAGTAAATTTTGAAGAATCTTTACACAGCAGGGGAGAGGCAAGGTGGTAACTTTTATTTTCTTCCTTGTGGAGTTGAGTGCCATAATCACAGGTCGACGCGGTTTGTGGAGGTAGAGGAGCAAGCAAGCTGCCGTGGGTGGGAGAGTGTGCTCAGAGACATGGAACGCCTATCGGCCTGTGCGACACAGCGACGTCAGCAGGGTGCTTACTGCTTTATGCACCATTTTGCTCCCCAATGCCCAAACTTGAAGGTCTCCAGATGGTCTCAGCCATTAAAGCACATCTGCCCGTTTAAATAGGATTGACAGCTTCCTATAGTCAGGGAGCAAGTTCCAAGCCTTCCGACTCCTTCCCTACTCGGTTGTCAAAAAGTGTCAAGTAATTTAAACCAGAAAATTAAGGTTTGAATCAGGATCTAAAGGTCTGGGACCAGTTTACCAAATACAATGTTGGTGCCTAATTTTAATTTATAGATTATTTCTAAATATTAAAACGCTTTCTCCTTTGGGCAATGCAATTTGTTTCCAATCATCAACTGTATGTTGCATTTAGACAATTTTCTGTTAATCAAATTATAGTAGTATTGTTTGGAATTGACAACACACACAAAAAGATAGGTATAATTTTGATTCATTCACACCACATGGTGATTGTTGCATTGGCTCTTGTCATTTTGTTATTTGACAGTTTAAAGCGAAAGAGGTCAGTGCCCCTGACTAAACAAGTATTGCATATTTTAAAAATTCTTGCGGCGCACCGGTTGAAAATCGCTGCCTTATAGGGTTGTGGAACAAAATGACATTCTGTACGATTAGACGCCAGGAGGCAGAACCATCTGGCCTTTCCCCAAAACAGTTGCCAGACACCCTGCCTCCTTCCCGGGCTTTCCACCTCTCTTGAGTTATTAATGAAGCGTTAGTAAAATCAAACTGGTTAACTCTCAGATTAGTCATCAGTTCATAGCAAAGCCCTGCCTCTCTGGGGCTCATTGTGACCCATGTCCGTCAGCGTCGGTGGGAAAATCTCACAGGCAGACCGATTTGTAAAATGCAGGGGTGTTTCGTTTTCATAGCACAAGGCAAGGCAGTGTGACTCACACAACCTATACCTATGTGTGCAGCCAATTCCATTGAAAACTCACTCCTTGTTTTCCATGTAGTAAGACATTTTCATATTTTGCTCAATGAAGATTAAAGCACATTTTGAACTTTTGTTCTTCGAAGCAGTGCCTAATCATCACCATGTTATTTACCTGGTTTTTAAATTTCTTTTTCTTCTTTTCTCTGAGCAAATACAATGTATTTCATGCATGCTTTTTACCTCTTGGTACAGTACCACTCTTAGAGTTTTTCCAAAAAAAAATTTTTTAAGAATAAAAACTTTTTTTTTCCTCTTGGAAATTGTAACCCTTGACCAGGGCAAACCAAACTTAAAATTTAAGAACTTCATATAAAGAACTGTGTTGGTGGGGGGGGGGGGGGTTGTTGTTTGTTTGTTTTTCAAAACACCATGAAATCAAATGAAGTTTTCAAGCAGAGCTCAGCCATATTACTGACGTTATAATACTATTGGATTTGGCGATCAGCTGTGAGGGACAGTGCTTTGTCTTTCCAATAATGAAAGGCAACATGTTGTGAATCGGTCCACAGTCTTTACGATTATGAGGACAGACTTTTCAAAGGCATTCCGGAGCGTGTTTCTGTCGTGAGAGAGAAGGGCGCCGGCGGTAAGTGTGCCGGGCAGTGTGCATTGTGCTGACGTCATCTCGTCCGCATCCGAGGCCAGTGTGTGTAACTGTCACGGCGTACCCTGAATGGGTGATGAACCCAGGACTTACAAGAAGACTTTCGAGATATAATTTTCCTATTTATTCTGCCTGAGAAAATTGTTTATAGATTAAAGGTTGAATTAGGAGACATGGAGAGAGATGAAGAAACAGTGGTGCCATCCAAGGGTCTATGGGGTCCCCACAACATCTCATGCAGGCTAAGGGGTCCTGACAATTACTGAAAACTATAAATTGTTACCAGTGACGGCTTGAATAATTTACAACCATATCATCCTGGAATAAATCCAAAAGAACGTGAGAACTATGAACATTTATTATAAAAAATGTCTATGTATAAAAACATAGTGGCTCTTTCGTGCGAATGAGAGTGATACTAAGAGTGATAACAAGAATCACTAATGCACAAGCATATGCATTTTTAATTAAATATTTAATATTTCACTTCTTATTGATACATGTCAAGAAATTGTAAAACAAAGTTTCTTGTGCATGGAATGATACAGAATTTATTGGTTCTTATGGGGCAAAAGTTGAACTTGCTTACTTTTTTAATGCTAACTGGGATGGTGCGGTCAACACCTGAAAGCAAACGTTATTTTGTTTATTTTTGACTTTCATGATGGAAAATGCCAAACATGTGCAGAAATAGAATAATGAGCACACGCACACTCATCATCCAACATCAACAGAGGCCGATTCCGGGCCAATCTTGTTTTGTCCGCTCCACCAACCCGTTCCCCACATCTACAGTATTTGAAGCAAATCCCATCCATAAATATTTCCATATGCCACCCTAAGAGATAAGAATTCTTTTCTCATGCAATTGCAATGTAACTAATGTTCCTAAAATGCATAATATTTACTCATTATTAAATATCAGGTCAATGTTTGAAGTTTCAATGATCTCATGGATATCATAATTTTCCACATTTGTTTGAAGAATGAGTCAAACAGTGTCAACATTTTTTGTGATGGTTCAATGTCTCTTAAATCTCTTTTAGTCTATAATTTCCCCATCATCTCTGTCTCTTTCCTTTTACCCTTCCTCACATGCAATTTACTGTGGGAGAAGCCAGGAGGTTATCCTGTAAAGCTTCCCACAGCTGCATGGACTGAATCCCTGAGGGGTAGTTTAACCCGCCTCCCTGCCTTATGATGTAGAGATGTGATTGCATCGCGATTTATTTCCTGCACCCTTTGGTAAGACTAGGTTTATGAGCGGCAATGTGACTTTTTTCTTGAAGACATTCCTTGATATTGGGATGCTTCTTATTTGGGGATGTCAGCACCTTTTACTCTCAATGCGGAAATCTTTTCACGTCTATTAAATGTAGGGTGAGGCTATTTTCATTCTATTATTCCTTCTTTGTTTATTAACCGAAAAACATCTTTTAAAAAATTCACCTTAGCGAATCTTTGGTTATTCAGTGGCACAGGATGTATAGGAAAGGCTGGATAAATGTTGGATTCTTTCCCTTGAACAGCTAGTCAAGAGCAGAGGCGAATTAAAGTCAGTTGAGGCCCCCGGTGCGGAAGAAAATATTGGGCCCCCTGTCATTAGAAAAAAGTGTCAAATTGGGGTTTTGCTGGGCCCTCCAGAAGTCAGGGCTCAGGGCATGCGCTCTGTGCCCCCTTTGTTTTGTGGTGCTAAAGTATCACTACAGATATTTACATATGAGCATTTAACTTATTGATCTATATATTTATACTCAAATTTTCCTTAATGGGCTAGGGGAAGTCTCTTTAGGATGGTAGCTTAGCCCACTTTGAAGGGCCCCTTAATCTTTTTAAATGTTCTTGGTAACTGGCCTGAAATATGTTCTAGGATTTCGTTGAGCATTTCTTCACTATGACATGGAATTGGCCTTTTTTTTTTTTTTTTCAAGGAGCCCTCATTCCTTTTAGTAGAAATATATCTTAAAACTTAGTTTGCAATCTGGATGCTATGAGGGCTCTTCTTTCTTGGGTTGCTCATTGTTTCTGGATTTCTTTTTCCATGGAGGGAGAAAGGGCATGTAGTTTTAAGACAAAATACATCAGTAGTTTATGTTGATACTTGTAATTCAAAACCAAGACCATCAAAGTTTTCTTTAATCCTTCCATTTTGTGTTTTTCTTCTTTTCCCAAGCAGAATTCTAACTCAGTAATACCTAAAATAATATTCTTACCATACCACATAATTACTCATCAATTCTCTGCCACAATATACATGCAAAATCTCATAATACCAATGCCGACAGCACTCACAACAACTGAACACTGGAAGTAGTCCAAGTTTGGTTTCGTTGCTCTCAGTTCTTTTATCCTTAAGTTCCATCTTCTCGGCGACGACGTCTAGTCAGATTACCGTATTTTAACATCATTCATAGTCACTCTGCCATCAACTGAATACATATTTAGTTTTCTTTGTTCAATTTTACTTTAGATTTTTTTTTCCAAAAAATTGTATAATTATGTAAAAATGTCTATGTGATTCCCAATTAAACTCTGCAAGATATGGACCCAAAAGTCTAGCTTTCCACCCTGTCATCTTTACACTGCTTGCCTGTCATTTAGGCTAAACATTCTAGAAAGTTTTCTCTATCTTTTTATTATGTGTTTAATTGAAAATTCAGACGCACACTTTTCTCCCTTATTTATATCAATTGCAGTACATATTCCTTATCCGTTTCTCTATTATTTCCTTTTTCACAACTCCCTTATATGCCGTGTGGGGCTGTAGAACACCACAGTTTTATTTAGTCTCCTATAAATGAGCAAGTGCTTCATTGCCAGCTTTGTGGTATTAAAATTAGTCATTCAGTGACTAGGTGTGAATATAAATATCTTCCTTTTGACCAGGTATAATTGTAGTAGGTTCTCAAAAGTAGAATTGTTAGTCAAAGTTTCATGCATATGTAATATTTTAACGTCTTAGAGCCATTTGCATTTTTGTTGTGAACTAACTGATCATCATTTTAGTTCATTGTTCTAAAACATTAATTTTTTTTTCTCTTATCAAAAGGACTTTCTCATTAGGCATATTAACACTGTGTTTGTGACAGATATTACAAATATTTTTCTTTTTTTTATTTGTCTTTTTATGTTATGTATGGTTGCATTTACCATGCCAAAACTTTTAAATACTGTCATTTTGATAAAATCAAGTTCTATATCTTTAATGTAGATTTTGAGTCACAGATCATTCACAATTTAAAGAGTTTCACACATGTTGTTCCTTCTGGTATATTTTAAGTTGCATTTTTTTACATGTAATTATTTTATCCTCTTGGAATTTATTTTGGTGCATGATATGAGAAACTAATTCAACTCTCTTTTTTTCCAAAAGGCTCAAGATAGATTTTTTAAAGGTCAAAGACAGTCTGTAGTTTGCTCAAAATGTAAAACAGCCACTCTTGAATCCTCTGCTTTAAAGACTATTAAACATTGACCATACTAGGACAGAGGGGAATTTTTTTTAGATATTTTGGAAGATGAATTGACAAGTGTAAATATATTAATTGCCTTATTTTTTTCTTAATTTAACTGACCATTTACAAAATAAGCTGATTATCTGAAGTGTAGACTAGTAGACTAATGATTTACAAGATTAACCAGCAGCATTAAGTAACGTTCTTGATTTCCCTTTGTCCTTAGAGCCAGGAGTTAGCATTCATAACATACTCTCCTATATAACCACAACACTCTTTTTTTTTTTTTTTTTTCCTGTATTTTTCTGAAGCCGGAAACAGGGAGAGACAGTCAGACAGATCCACTTGGCACGCCCACCAGGGGGCGACGCTCTGCCCACCAGGGGGCGATGTTCTGCCCCTCTGGGGGGGTCTCTCTGTTGCGACCAGAGCCACTCTAGCGCCCAGGGCAGAGGCGGAGGAGCCATCCCCAGCGCCCAGGCCATCTTTGCTCCAGTGGAGCCTCGGCTGCGGGAAGGGAAGAAAGAGACAGAGAGGGGGAGGGGTGGAGAAGCAGATGGGCGCTTCTCCTGTGTGCCCTGGCCAGGAATCGAACCTGGGACTTCTGCACGCCAGGCCAACGCTCTACCGGAGCCAACGCTCTACCGTGAGCAAACCGGAGTTTGCAGGGCACTCTTAAAGAGGAAGTAAGTGACCTGAGTACCCTGGCAAGGAAACCATCATTGGCTATTTTCTTCCTATTACTTCCAAGGATACACAGAGAACCCATTAATGCAGGAGAATGATAGTTCTCCTTTTGTATATGTTTATTACTCATGTGCCCACAGTGTGTGCACAGCTGGGCTGGATCTGCAGGGGACAGGAAATGTTTGTAAGACTCAGCCCTTCCCACCCTTCGATGCAGTGGTGGGAAGAGGACGAAACTGCTCCAGACAAGCAAGAATGACCGTGAGGTATGGCTCCCATGGGACCTCACTTAAGGTGCTGTGTTCTACCCAGACAGTCCATAAAACCAGCAGCAATACCAATAGTTGTCATTCACTGAGCACTTACACTCCCAGCACTGGACCAGTCCCTCACCATTCACATGTGTTTCCCATTTAATCTTCAAATCACCCTGTACCATGCATTCTAGATGAAGAAGCTGTACTCCGACCAGCTATGCATATCCAAACGTTCTATTAGTAAATGAAATGCCTAGAATGTAAATTTAGACCCATCTGAATGAAGTCTGGGCTTTTTACCACCCTGCTGAATCTTCCCTGATTATATCACCGAAAATGAGCCCAGGCTAAAATCCTGAGCATTTGCCAAGAACCAAATGTAGGAATGACACGTAAACACCAAGCTCGAGTGAGACTACAGGGGAGAAAGCCCAAGTCGAGTGTTGGAAGGGAACAAAATTCAACATCGGTGATGATTTGGAGTTTGAAATGTAAGGATCTGGGCTAACATTTACATAAAACTTCAGTTTGGACAAATCCTCCAGGTTGGAACGGACTTTGCTCAGCACATTTACAGGAGAGAGTGTGCTATTACTCATTTAGTAACGAAGGAAGAGTGAGGTCTAGCAACGTTTACGTTGATCCTTTATTTTCATTCAATTACTTTTGTTTGGGAAAAAATAATTATTTCTGGAAATAAATGCTTTTCCTCAAGAAGGAGATGAAATCAGAGACTTTGTTGAAATTATTTTGCTCAATACTGGTACGTGCCGTAGTGAATCAACTCTTCTGTGTCATACAACTGTTACGAGGTGATGACAAATGCCATTCCCTGATGTCACGCACAGTATTTATTTTCCTTTAAGTTTCTTAGCACTGTTAGCATGGCTTCAAAACTCTCCACAGTATGTCATAAAATAGTATAAGAAAGTAACTTGTCACTTATTAAAAGCGGGCCATCGATGATTCAAAAGAAACATCTTTCTCTTCCTAGAGAGCATTCCAGTTTGGCTCATCCATACAAGTCTTCAGACTCCCACCTTCGCGTCTTCTCTTCAACAGCACAGGCTGCAGGAATCTTCTTCGTCGATAAGGAAGCAGATGGGAAACACTAATGAAATATGCAGGGAAATAGTTACTTGCCAGGTTCTAATAGAGCTGGAGGCCAAGTCACGGAACAAGGAGCCAAGCCAGAAAATGAAGATATTCTGCTGCACGAGTCGCAGGCTCAGCTGCTGCAGCCAGTGTGGATCCGAGGTCTGTGCGCCTTGGGTGCAAGGTCACAGCAAGGTCACAGCAATAGTGGAGGTTGTGGCAGATGGGAGGGGCAGCCAGCTGTTTGTTACCATATACAAGGTGGGGCTGTGTCAAAAGATGTTTTTTATTTTTATTTTCAAGAATAGTCAAGAATTCAGAATGTTCCATAGCCTTGCCCTATGTCTAAAACATTGAGATGGTTAAACAGAGCGTGTGGGTGGGTCAAGTCTGGGCTCAGATTGCTCATAGGCAGCCCCTACTTCCAGAATCACGCCCATGACACAGCCAGAATTCGTGGTTCGAAGTCACTTCTCCTTTGGCTGGCTCCGTGGTTTTGACAGTCACATCAGAGACATGACATGAAATAAAACATAATATCATGCCTACTCTTGAGAAAGGAAAAGAAAGAGAAGAGTGTGGTCTTAATTTTCTTGACGCAACCGCACAGCTGAGAAGGTGTAAGACTACAGCTTTAGCAGGTTTGCCGTACGGACTCTGTGGCCTCTCACACACAGGGTTCAAAGGTAACTGGTCCTATGGAAAGTTGATGTGTCGCGATGGGACTCAAGTACTAAGTGATATCCACTTACCCCGGCTTGATACCAACTCTCTGAATGACAACTCTGTGATCTAACCATAGGCCCCCCTTTTTGCAAAATGCAGGGAGGTTTTCGAATTGCTTCATTTGAAGCAATAATTAGATGACATATATGGCGAAGTGACTGGAGGCACGGAACATGACACGTGGCTGCAGTCGTTGCGCATAGCCACTGTCACGTACAGCTGAACATGTGGCCGGAAGCCGTGTGTTCCACGGGTGCTCTTTCGGCCCCCAAAGTGCACATTTGGCGCGTCTTATGTATTAACTTACTGGACACCCAGCACTTTATTTGGGAAGACTGCCGTGCTTGCCACAGGTATAAATTTTTTACTTTGATAACGGCTGTTCGGAGGTTGTGTCTTAAATACTCCCACTCATAACACTTTGTAAAGTACATTATTCATATCTTTAAATTTCAGTTGAGAGTGTTGGCAAATATTTTTGTATAACATCAAAGTCGGGAAAATGAACAACTGAGGAAAATCTTAGGCTTATTCTTCATCCATACAAAGAGGTTTTTTTCATAATTTAAATAAACATTGTTAATAATTTCAAGGTAAGGTTTATATTAACACAGAGAAGAAAAGCTGTGTTGAAATTGTGTTGATTCAATCAAATGCAAACAACAAATCTCGGACATTTCAATCATGATAAATGGCACTTCACCCCAATTTCCTACATTCTTTAATCAAATTCGTCAAACACCTGCGCCTTTTCTCCTATAAAAACGGCCGTACAAGTATATGTTTGTCACTTTAGGTGAACACACTCAAATCTCATCTGCCTTTCCATCTCTCCTTTAAACTAGTGCTTGCTCAGCTGACGTGTGCGGCCGCGGTGGCCACGGGGACAATTGGGGTCAATAGACCAGACGGGTAACAGTCTCGTGGAGCGCAGAGGTGCAGGCCGGTGTTGTGCACTGGAAAAGCTTGAATGAAATTGTTTTTATCACTTCTAGTTTTCTGATTTGGTTGTTTTTGCTTTGCGAATCTAACCTAGCCCCCGTGTGCTCGGTCTCACCCGTCGTCGGCAGAAGAACAGCGGTCAGGTTCATCCATCCGGGCGGAACAAGATCCTGCGAGAGCGCCAACGCCGGAGGGTCTGCGGCCTCTGAGCGGCGGGACACCGGGGTGGGGCCTGTGATCGGAGCCAGGACACAGGACACTGTGCTGAGCTGCACACTGAGCACGGGGCCCGCTCTGCTCTGCCTGAAACAGCACACAGTAGGTGCTTGATCAACAGTTTTTGAATGGATATTCTTAAATATATAAATTTCCCAGAGGCATACTTTTCTATGATACTCTACTTTCCATAAACGAGGAAGTTTCTCCCTCTACAAATGATACATGTCACTCTTGAAAGGACGGAGACATAATAAGCATTAAGGAAATTGTAAAAGATAGCCCATCAATAATCAGTCATAACATCACAACATCATAAGAATCTTTGTTTGTATTGATTCTAAAGGGTGCTGGTTAAGCAGCTAAAAAAAAAAAAGTGCTGAATTGAGTTTATTGTGAGCTTTCTGAATGAGTACTAGTTGCCTAGTCTTTTTTTAAATAGCTTTTAAAAATTACATACTATAGATTGTATACATACATATATATGAACACATATATAGATACACACATATACCCTTATGAGTTTAAGTGCATCAAACATTGTATTTGGTGATGCTTTATCTTATGTGAAATAGATAAGGTGATGGAGTAGCTTTGAAAGAAATCTCCTGCTGTATTTGTTCTTAGGACCCTAGTGTTTTCTGATCATGAAAGTTCTAGAAATCATTGAATATTGGGATTTTTAATGCACATTAACATTATTAAGGTGTTTTATACATATTGTCAAAATTTCCTGTCATTTAAAAATTTTTTATTATCTTATTTTTTCTTCTCTTGCTTCTTAATTGTTACTTGCTCAAAATATGGATAAGATGATGTTTATTTTTAATATATCTTTTATTTCAGTGCTCTATTTATTTATAGACTTCTTTATTATACATCTTTTTAAAAATAAAAACTACAACCTGCTCTGTGGTGGCACACACATAGACATGGAACACTGAGGTCACTGGTTTGAAACCCTGGGCTTTTCTGGTCAAAGCACATACAGAAAACAACTACTATGAGTTGATGCTTCTTGCTTCCCTCCCCCTTCTCTCTCTAAAAATCAATTCATAAAATTTAAAAATGAAAACTACGAGTTTATTGACCTTTAACTTTTGAGTCACTGATTTTGACATCTGTCCTTTGGCACAAGTCCATAGTCAAGTGCCATGCATCAGTGAGCTGCACATTTATAGTATGTTCCCATAAACTTGCAACACTACACAATTTCAGTATTAATCAGTTTTGCTTAAAACAGAAATAAAATTCTGCAGCCTATTAAAGAATACTTTGACATGTCTCAAGAAATCCTGAAAATTCTTCCTTTAAATTTTTCTCATTAGTTGTTTTGCTTCCAAAGTATGAACAATCAGGGAGAAGATGTAAGAGTGCCACATTTGTATGATTAGAGATTTCAGAGATGATGGAAACCCTTAGCCTATGTCAATATGGCACCAGTAAAGAATCTAGCTCTCCAAAAGTATTGTCATGTGGCATAGTAAAAAATCACTGAATTCCTCGTCAAAACATATTGATGGTTTTTCCTCCTGAGGAGACTGTTTCAGATGGTTTATCCATATGGAAGGTTCATGAAGACTGACTAAATTTGAATAGATCTATTTTATACTGAATGCACATTCTAGGTGAGACAATATTTGAGTTACATCGAAACCAAGAGGATTTATCTATTACCGTCTTTTTGTGTCTGTTTTACAGATGATGCTTTATTTTTAAACATTATGTATTAACAGTCCGACTATTGTAGACTAATAAGTATAAATTATAGTTACTGTTAGAATCTTTTAAAAGTCAATCGTTTTTGTTAGAGGTCCCAAGAGGAAAGAAAATATTTTGATTTTGTCAAATAAATACCACATGAAAAATGTAATATATTACAACAAATACATCAGCAAATGAAATACCTTTAAAGAATAAGTCTCCTTAAATAACAAACACAGAGTCAAGAACTAAATAAATCACCCTCTGCGCTGTCCTGCCTTGTTACTCTCGCACTGGGACCACGCATAAGTCTTCTGCATTTCTCATACTTTCCAATAATGTGACTTTTACTTCTAATACAACTTCCTCTGGATGATTTTACAGTACTATTGGTGTCCAATAGACCATTTTTATATGGTTCCTTTCTTGGCCACTGCTGGTTTGAAATTGCACCTAATCCAATTATTCTAATAAAGTGAATTTATTTCTCTAATTTCCTTATAGCAAGTGATCCAAATGATTTGCAATATTTTAAAACTTAGAAACATTAATTTACAATCTTTGGTGGAAGCCGAGGAAGTGTAAATGACATCTGTTGAGTGCACCACAATGTAAAGATGATGAGTATCGAAAGTTCATCTCACGACTATGCATTAATGTCAGCATGCTTTCTAATTTTCTAATCAGTATTACACATTCTATAAACATTCAGCACATGGGCATGAAATTGATAGCTTAAGCTCTCACTGTCACTATAGAAATTAAAATAAACCAATGTGAAGGTCAAATTTAAGATTGAGTATATGGAAATAAAACTCACTATTTGACTTTACTGATCAGTTGGCAAAATCAATTATATACATTTCCCCCCAAAATAAATAGTGCATTGCCGCTTAGTGAGCATTTCAAATACTTTTCATCATGATGTAGAATTGACTTTTGTTACTATTAATAGCAGTAGTATTGGTATTAGCATTATTTGGGGGTCAATACATTGTTCTTAAAAAAACAGAAACACTGTAGTAGATACTTTAGTCTTTGCAAGATGGAGGTATTTGCTACTACTGAATTCTGCTATTGTAACTAAAAGTTACCATAGAAAATAAATAAATCAATGGCTGTCCTTGTGATTTAGTAAAATTTTATGTATAAAAGCAGGCAACTTGACTACAAATGACAACTGGTCAATTCCTGTATTAATGTCACTTACCAGTTGTACAGGGGCTTTGTATATTCACAAACTAATTAACACAGCAATCCTGTGTTCCTAGATATCGATATCCACTTTTTGCAGAAACAAAAAAAAGAAACAAAAGCTCAGATTTTACTCTTAACAAGGGAAGCAGACTTTCTTACCTCCGAATATAGTCATACTGACAGATTACAAAGTGTTTGTGTATTCAGCGATCACATCAACACTTAAGGGTGCCCTTGATGCTTTGTGCCAGCTGTGATCATGGCTGGCCACTTGTCTTGTCCCCTTTTCATGGGGGAACTGAGAATCACAATGGCAGCAATCTTGTAAACAGGCTGCACAAATCAAGCGCAGGAATGCAGGCAACACCCTTTCAAAAAGTGCCTGGGGGCAAAGAACTCAAGAATGGTAGGTATTTATATCATCATGAAAACTAAGGCCTATTAGGAGAGATAAGAGGGTTTAAATAATTAAGCCATTTTCTTATGAATTACCCAGATGCCTCCCTTCCTTATCTAGTCCTCCTATTACCACTCTTCCTCCCCTCCTGCCTGGGAAATGTGGAGTTTTTCATTCACTCTGACCCCTGGTCACTAAGTTTCCTCCTTAGAGAATCCTTCATCAAAACAGTTGATCTCCACAAGACCTGGCATCTTGTTACTAGGTGTGTGATGTGGCTGATTAAGGCTCCCTCGCCTGTGTGTGGTGGTCTGTCATAAAGAAGTCAATTTTAAGGGGGGCTGGGAGTCATAAAGGCTACAGAAGGTCAAATACGAGGTGACGATGGGAGACGATTTGACTCTGGGTGGAAGGCACACATGCAATATGTAGATTGTGTATATCATTGGAATGTACATTTGAAACCTATAAAATGTTATTAACCAGTGTCACCCCAATAAGTTTAGTAAATCAATAAGTAAGTGGCCCATTTAAATATAATGTTTAAGATTGATTTCACGGTCTTTTGTGATCTTAGGAACAAGGAAGTTTTGAAAAACAGAATTCCCTGAGCTAGAAATAATTCCGTTGACTATATTAAAACATAAAGAAAAAAATTTTTTTGAAGAAACTGGTAAGATTATTCAAATATATTTAGTCACAGTGAGTGATCCCCCAAAAGTCAGTATGCATAATCCATGCTGAGAAAAATCAACGAATTTTCTTTTATGAGTACTTTTCAAATATTAAAAAAGACGAGATCTTCTTGCCAAAGTCCTGCCGAGGCCTCGGCATTCCATGACGCGGAGTGAAGTCGGTGGCGCTGGAACCGGAAGTCTGGGTCTAAGGTCCTGAGCCTGTTAAACCCACATCGCCTCTAAAGCACTCTCCCCTGCATGTGGGTTCCAAAATGTGGTATTCTTCTACTTGGTAAAAGAACAGAACACATTGTCTTCAGTGTTGTTATAATTTTCTTTGAATGTAACAAATGGCATGTGTACGGCCAGTAGTCACCGTGGCTGTCGGGACCATTCAGGTGCAGGTTTCTATTAGATTTGGACAGATGGTAAAGAAATAACAGAGCCAAAAACTGGTGGGCCATCCCTTTATTCTAGCCTCTCACCCTGCCCGGCAAATAAAAAAACACAGGGCTCTAAACCCACTCATTCAGTGCTCACAAAGCTACTGACACATCCGGGTTTTCTTAGAATCAGAGGCCCCACCAGCCTTAGTCACCTCTGTTCCCCATCTCCTTCTCTCTTCTCGTCTCTGCACAAACTGGCTTCTCCTTCAGCACCCTGCCATCTTGACTGCCTTCTCTTTCTTCCCCTTCCTCACAAACTTTTCTTGGTGTGAAAACCCCTCCTCCAACAGTATTAGCATAACAAATGGCTCTTCCCAAGCAGGAAGGTAATTAGCAGTTTCACAGATCACATACCTGGGCAGCAGCCATTTTTAACAATAAAAGTGAGGAAACCCAAACAACACAAATCTTACAAACTTATTTGCCCAACGGTGTGAAAGCTACTTGAATCATTAATTTCATTCTTGATGAGAGTAATGTTTTTAATGTCAGACTTCGAGGTAGTGAGCATTTCTGGTGATCGTTGTTATTTTCATTTATAAAACTATCTCAATATGTTTGTGTATTTCTTTGTCAAAATAGGAGAAAGCATACTACTCCTATAGATATTAGAATTTATTATTAGTTTTCTGTTTGTAATTATTATGAATCAAAATAGCCATTTTAGGCCAGAAAAAAACAACCAAGTTCATGGTGACTTTGGTGATTATACATTGTAGTTTTGTGTGTGCGTGTGTTTCTACACACTCAAAAAACAATAAAATATATATACAGTGACTTATTAGTGAGATTTTTGTTCAAATTATAAGAAAAATAAGTTTACACAAATTTGTGATGGCATAGTAAAATTGTTTCAAATTCACTTAATAATTAAAGCTCAGAAAATAATAAACATATTAGTCAAAGAACATTTGTCATGTAAGTATTTTCCAAATGACAAATATTCGTCCAACATTCTAGTTTTCCTCCCCCTGGTACGTCATAGGATTTAATTTTCTGACCTGTGGGGCTTGCTGGTGGGCAAGTGTAAGTTGAAGACATTTTATGGGCCAGCGGTTTTGTGTTCTTTCACGAGATGGTCCAACATGGTGGCCACAAGAGGGGCCCAGGAGACGAACAGGAAAGCAGTCTCTTATACTCCTGGTCTCAGGGAGACAAAGTCAGTGCTGGACTTGAGGGGGTCAGAGGGAGGGACAGGGGGGTGCTCAGCCAGGCAGCCAGGCGGGTGGGGACCTGAGAAAGAAGGAGTGGGGCGGGGCAGACGTGGGGGAGGGGGAGGTGAAGGGAGAGAGACTGAGCAGACCCTTAGGCAAGTGCCCTTGTTGGGGGTCAGCACAGAAGCAGAAGACATGGGGGGGATTCCTTTGGTGTATTTGATGTCACTAGGTCACAGTCAGGGTTATTGGCGGCAGAGCCAGCCTTATCCCACAGGCCCACCTGGTTACCTGGGCGGGGTGCTCACAGCCCCCCCCCCCCCCCCCGCCCCCTTTGTGGGGATGTGGCCGCAGCAGGAAACTATGAAGCTTTACAATTTACAACGCAGAAGCGCATAGCGGGCTTCCGTTTCCTAGACTGGAGACAGGAAAACGCATGCAGTAAATTTCACCTTATTTATCATTTCAACAGCCCAGTGTATTTGATAGTAATAGTGTAGTAAAGTCATAACCACTAAAGTAAACCTGAGTTTTGCTCAATTTTTAATTTTTACTTCCTCAAGTTCTATTTAAATCTTTTCCTTGGCAAATAGGTTTACTCGCGTGTTACTGCCTTGTTCTTTCATCATGCTTTCTATTCATTTCTTAATGCCTCTGAAGACAATGTCAGAGCCTCCGATTGTCCCATCTCCGATCCAGGAAGTCCTAATGCAGGGACGTGCGGAGCTAACTGAGTCCTGGGCCAGCTGGTCCGGGTATCCGTCTCAGGTCTGCCATCTGCACCCTGTGTGACCTTGAACTGCGCCAGGCTCGCCTCGCACTCTCCCATTCGCCAAATAGGAGAACCGCTCCGAGCACCGTGCAAAGGTTCAGGTCGTTTTTAGAGTAAGAACAGAGAACAGGAAAGCGCCCTCGGCAGGTAAGCCTCACGGGACAGATCAGGATCAGCAATTATCACTAATTATTGCTAAACGTTCACACACCAACCCCCCTCCCCCCCTCCCCACTGGCTTCTCCTTTCGGGGTATCTGGAAATTTCTCTCTTCTTACTTCAGCAAAGCGTTTCACTAAACATGGACGTTTTCATCTGGGAACCTTAGATGTTCGTGGTCTCAGGGTGTTAGGGGAGCCAGGACTTGTTGGATACAGAATCAATTTAGTCAGATATTTCTTCTAATTATCAGCCAGATCCTCCTTACATATCTATATTGGAAGAAAGCTATACAGGTCCTTACAACAAAAGAAGATGATTTAAACTAATTAATGTAACTGAGGCCAGGACTTTGTATTTTCTAGGTGTAGGCAAGTGGTTTTTCAATTGAAAGAAATTAAGTTTTGTTTTGTTTGGTTGTTTTAAAAAAAATGGTATCTGCTTTGGATATATAAATATTTTTATAGGAACCAACATAGAATTAAAATAAAATAACCAAAGATTTTTATAGGTTATATATTTTTAGTCTATTTTAACACTTTCAGCTTATATTTTATTTATATACTCAAAAAAAAAGTGACTGGTTTATTTTTGTAGGGTTTTTTTTTTTGGTCCAATTCCTTTTTAGAGAAACCAATATAAAATTACAGTCAAAATACTTGGAATAATAAAATAATACAGACATGACAATGAATATTTATCCTAATTATCTGATAAATTTGTGAATAAGCAATTTTAATAAATTCCAAGAGATTTGATTCCTTTTTTAGTAAGAAAAAAAATTAAGTCCATCCATTTTTTTTTTTTTGCCATTGAAAGAACTATTGTGATTAATTGTTCTCATCAGACCTGGCCAGCTCTGGTAATATAAACCATACAGTTTACGTACCACGGCACTTTGCAGCAGCGAAAGTTTCTCTCTGGAGATCTGAACTGAGGGAAAAATCATGAGGCTATTAACTACAGGACACAGTATGATTAAAGACCAAGCCTCCTCAAACACAAAGGTTTAATTTTTCACATGGTGTAATTTTAAACTATTTACATCAGTTTCAATATTTCACCTTATATCCCGAAGAGTTTATGAATGATTTAACATCGCCAAGGGACAAAATCCTTGTTCCTCAAGTGTAATTCCTGCGTGTTTTTAAAATAGATCACCATAAATCGGTCTCAAATTCATCATGCATTTTTATTTAATAGATTATTAAGCATAATATTCAATTTGATTTTTTTGTGTAAAATATATGCTGTTCTATTAATCTATCATATAAAGACATAGGCATTCTTTTTTTTTCCTCTGGATGAGTTCAAATTCAGTATTGTTTCCTGCAGTTTCTCTGTCTGTGAATGTTGGCCAGTGTTTGCTTCCTTACCAGACTTAATGAACTGAATTTATTCTTAGAATAACATCAGCTAATGCGTAATGTGCAGAATAAAAGTGACTCCCACTAAAGATCTCATTATGACAAAATTATACAACATCTCATGGTTTCGTGTGGGTGGTCAGTAGGTTCCAAACGCCTGTTCTCAGTTCCCATCAAAAGTGGAATCAAGTATTATTACAATTCACCCTAAACCAAGGGTGACCGACAGTGTTCACGTCCCACCATGCCCTTCCCCTCTACTCTACATCGAAACAAGTTGATACAAATAAATAAATAAATAAATAAATAACAAACCCAGGTGCTTTTTTTCTCTATCATTTGCTGGGAAGTTCAAACCACTCAGGATGTGCACAGAACAAGGAACTTCCAGCCCAAACCCAGCCCTTGGTCATCGAAAGCCAAACCAGCCTCCTTTCCCTGACCCTCAAGTGATGCTTGGACCTGAGTGGGAACTCCCCTGCTCTCCCCATAGAACCTCATAAAAAGGTGAGTAGTAAGTAACCTTTGACACCCTCTTGAGACACGTGTGGTGTCATCGATCTTGATATCCAAGCAAGTGTGGGTGATAGGTGCCCCCAATATTTTCCAGGTGTCCACAACAGATGTTATTTACTGAGACAGTAAATAAAAAGGCAGACAGGTTTTGTTGTTTGTTTGGTTTTTTTTTTATATAAATAAATTTTTATTAATTTTAGTAGGGTGACATCAATAAATCAGGGTACATATATTCAAAGAAAACATGTCCAGGTTATCTTGTCATTCAATTCTGTTGCATACCCATCACCCAAAGTCAGATTGTCCTCCATCACCTTCTATCTAGTTTTCTTTGTGCCCCTCCCCCTCCCCCTCCCCCTCTCCCTCCTTCCCTCCCCCCACCCCCCGGTAACCACCACTCTCTTGTCCATGTCTCTTAGTCTTGTTTTTATGTCCCACCAATGTATGGAATCCTGCAGTTCTTGTTTTTTTCTGATTTACTTATTTCACTCTGTATAATGTTATCAAGATCCCACCATTTTGTTGTAAGTGATACAATAAGAAATGATGGCAGACAGGGTTTTGAGGAGAAAGGAATTACTCTAGTTTGGTCACGGTGGTTCTGACATGGTTGGGGACATATAGCTGGAGATGACGTGTATAGCTGGCCACAGGAAAGACAGGAATGAGTTTGGCAGGTGGCAGTTTGCAAGCATCACCTAGGCTTTGTAGTCAAGGGCCTGGAGAGGCGTGGTCACCCAGGAGTGGGGTAGAGTAAGGTGTCAAGTCAAGCACAAGTAAAGTCAAGTCCCTTCTAAGAATCTCTGTGACTTAATAGCCCTGTTCTTTATCGTGACACCTTCAGGCATAACTCTCGGTAATGTATTCAACTTTATTGAGCATGTCCTAACTTCAAACTAAGTTGAAGTCACAGATGAATTCCTTGTTTTTACATAAAATTGCAGTTTAACTTTAGCAGATAAAGAAAGAATGATGCTACAAAATATTGGTTCAAGCAGGCTAAAGTTTATTATGTGTCAATAAGATAAGGAACTAACCATTAATTTGAGTTTGGTAGGGGTTTACAATCAGTTGGGAATACCAAAAAGCTAGACCAGCTAGAGTTGTATATTGGAAGGCTGTTTGTATCGGCTGCTTCTTAATCAACTTTAAAAGTACATACTATTATCCAACAATAGCTAGGATGGATTACAATAATTTATCTTTTAGGTCCATCTCTAAAAATCCTGATGTCCACAAATCCTGATGTCCACATCATAACCAAGACAAGTAAATAAAGATTTCAGGGTTGGGTCCCAAGTATCAGTCATTTTTAATCTCCCAATGTGATTACCATTGTAGCCAAAGTTCAGAAACACCATGCTAGGTGAATTGACCTTAGTAGAAATGAGCAACATTTATGTTTTAATTTTTTAAATTTATTCTATATCTTGTTTAAGAATAGACTTAATATATTGCATGTGGCTATGCTGATTACAATATAATTGTTGTCTTATTAATTAATTAGATTTTTATTAAGCCAAAAATGTAGGCCTTAATTAATATCTCTATATTACAGTCAAGAAAATGGAGATGGAGAAGGATCACATAATTTTCCCCAAAATATACAAGTAGTGACTAATGGAAGAGTAACTTAAAACCAAGTCTATCTGGTTACTTTTGTAAGTTAATTCACTAGGCAACATAGCTCAATGAGTCACAGGTTAGGAATTCAGCATTTTGAATATTTTGTTCATAAAGTACACCAAAATTTTTCCATATTCAGTTTCTTCTTCTTTCAAAATGCATGTCAGATAACATTAAATGGTAGAATTTATAATAAAGCATAAATAAATAAACATTTTGTTTAGAGGTGTTTGTGGAGAAGTGCCTAGGAATTTTATTGGAAAGGTAACTATTTATCTTTTAGTAAAAGTCAAGTCTTTCTACCAAACAACCATGAGCATTGTAAACTCGGTTATAATGCCCTCCCATATCCGTGTCTTCTATATCTGAGAAACAATCATCGCTTCAGACAACTCCAGATACAATATCTGACCTCTTAGAACAACAGGTTGGACACATTAGTTATTCTTCACTTACTGGTAGGAAATCCCCAGAGTTTCTTTTTTATGAAACAGCTACAAAATATTTAGTTCAACTGCCATCAAAACATCATCTGTTCAATTTCTGTTAGCCAGTTCCAGGGCCCTCATGCTCTAACCCAGGGATCAGGTTCTAAAAAGCCAAGATCAAGCTTTTCCTGGAAAGGTTTCAAAGCAAGATTAGCCATAATGGTTGCGTATACTGACATGATGATTCATTTGCTAAATTGAGTTTAACTTTGTATCATTATAAAAGTTTATTTTATGTTACCAAATCACTTGGAAAACAATAGAAAACATAAGTCTGAAAAAAATATGCTATGATCACATCTCCCAAATAATTAAATTTTGGCTTAAAATATGGTCCTTTTGCTATTTCTGATATATTTTTAAATTTTTCCATTGATTTGAGAGACAGAAGGAGTGGGGGTGATGGGAGAGAGGGAGAGAGAGAGAGAGAGAGAGAGAGAGAGAGAGAGATGCATCAACTTGTTCCACTGAGTTGTTACATTTAATAGAACACTCAACTTCTTGTGTGTGCCCTGACCTGGGATCAAACCTGCATACTTGGCACCCAGGACAATGCTCTGTCCACTGATCAACTCGGCCAGGGCTGTTATTTCTGATATTAAGAATGACAATTTCTTTAGCTTAACCAATAAATATGTTGTAAGTTATTATTTTCTCATTAATAAATTTTCAGTCCAAAGTTGAGTATGAGAGGTAAAGATGATATACAAAAAGTGTTTAAAACTGTTTAAATTAAGAGATATTTTTTCTTATAATTAATAAATGCTATTCTTTTAAACTTCTAAATATTTAAAATAGCTTTATATTTTCTCCTCTAAGGTATAAAACCTAAAACTTATTAATTATCTAGAAGTTAACAAATTTAATACTACAGGCTGAATGAAGTCTTATTAAATTTGTTTTTTTCCATTTCCAAGTCTTTTTAAATTATATTTATTGGGTTAACATCAGTTACCCTAGTATCAGGTGCACAACTTTATAATACAACATTTGTACACTCAGTGTACTCACCGTCCGAAGTCCAGTCTCCTCCCCACCCCGTCACCATGTGTTTGACCCTCTTTGCCCTTATTGTCAACCGAACTACATATTATATTATATGAGTGATCATGGGATACTCTAAATTATGTCAATGCTTACTACTACAAAATCTTGATCTGAGGGGCTCTTCCTGATTGATGTAAGACTAATTCTATTCATTAGCTAATGACTGGCCCAGAAATCTAGGTCTGAGCCAATGAGTGCATAGATTCACCTGGACTGTGAATTGGTTGGGATGTTCAGAGGTGTGCTTAGAAGGGAATAAGCAGTCAAGAAGTATCTGTTAAGTGAATGCGTGTGCTACCGAGTATACCCTAGCACCACGGGTATCTGGAAATAAAGTTGTTCATAAGAGCATCTATAAAAAAACAGGGGCAATTCTTGTTTCTATTAAAACTTTTGTGCACAGAAATGAGTATTAGAAATTGTATAACTGTCTTCTACCAGTCTACAGGTGTTGTCAACACAATGAGAGAATCTCAGAGAAATGGAGTTGGAGATTTGACTGAACCATGATTGATGGTTTTCAATCAGTGAAGATTCCAGTTATATCACTCTGTTATTTCAGACAATTTATGTTAGATATTTCTTGTGTCCAAGAGCATACATTTTGGATATACTCTCGCTGTGTTTATGTAGCCTGGCTTGGCATAAAGTATAAGTCAACTGTCTTTCCCTGAGAAATTAGTAGATTGTTGTTGTGGAGAATACGTTTTACAAGGAACTTGATAATTTTCTTTATTAACTATAGTATTTTTCTTTATATATAGCAATGTGGTAATTTTGCCAGTATGTTTTGGTTGCTCCATGTCAACCTTCCTCAGGCTGTATGTCCTTTCATGTACGTACATATTCAATTAATACTTTAAGTGTAGCAGTTTGTCTTCTAGTACAGGTATGCATCTAAATACACTTTTGTTTCCTTTGTTCTCAATTAATTACATATTAGCCATCTTTTTTCTAATATACTTATAAAGTTTCTAATCTTTTTAAACTTTCAATGTACATCAATTAGAAACTAATAAAAAATATAGAAAACAAAAACACAGTTATCTGAGAACTTTTAAAATCTCCGTAAAATAACTCTTAGGACATAAAGGGTCAAAATGTAAAATATTTTTAAGATATCAATAACAATAACACTATATAGCAGAACCCATGAGTTACTTAAAAGCAGAAAAAAATTTAGAACCTTAAATATATATTTAGGACAAACATTGAAAAGAAAAGGAATAAAAACTGAAATGAAAAATTTCAAAAAGGGGAAAAAATTAACTTAAGCAATTATAAAAGACTATATTATTAAAAATAAAGATATCAATGAATAAAAGCAGAATAGCAATAATCTAAATTTCTACAAATTAATTAGTAAAAGCAATAGTTGGCTCTATTAGAAAAACAATGATAATGTATATATGATGGAGATCAACCCAATCAAAGGATAAAGGTAGAAATGTCATAATGGGAAAATAAAGATGCAGAGTAGAGTAAATGAATTATGATATACTATGTTACAGAATTTTATGAAAAATGTTTAAAAACCTTGAAGTTAAGGATCAAGTAAAATATTAATAGTCACAGTGGAAGTCTAAATGTCCCAACTTGAGAAAAGTGATTAACATGAGGAATTCTATCCAGTCCTCATCTGTAAGAGGTGATGCCCACTAGGAGATACCCACTCCAGAGCCTGCAGCAGAAAGAGATCCTCCAAATCCTTCTTACAAAGGCAGTGCTCTATCACAAACCTTGCGAGAGAGAGCATAAAAGGCAGCTTTGTTTTGTATGTCAAGGTTCCATCAGGAGAGAAAAACCAGAATGAATCAAGGAAGAAAGAGTCATGATCGGTATTAGACTTCGCACAGTGGAGGGGAAGGGAAAGTCGAGTAAGGGTGGGCAGCTCAGAGCAGCCTGGAAGAGAACCAGGGGACACAGCTGGCTCAGCTCACAGGGAGCCAGTCCCTCGGTCTGGGGGTGGGGGCAATGGCTGTGGGCAGCAGGGCTGGCAGCAGGGAAGACCCGGGCCTGAAGCAGAGGAGGGTGAGGTCAAGCTGCCGCCCACCCGGGAACCTCGTGTCTCCTGTTACTTCCTCTAACCACACAGATCTGCAAACAGTGATGGCCATGGTTTCTCTTCTGCCTACCAGCTATCCATCTTCTTCTGGGAAGCTCTCACTAAGAACAGGACAAGAAAGATAAAGAATTTGTCAACACACACACACACACACACACCACACATTCAGAACACAGTAAGAAGTACTCAACTACTACAGTCCTCATTGAAACTGGTCAAATGGTCATAACCATCCTTGATTTCCACTTTCTACTATTCATACAAAATAACATTAATAGCCAAAATATATCATATATGCATATATTAGTGTTATTCATTCTTCTTAACATAATAATGTAAACATTATTGAACTTATATTTAGTTTTTCTTATGACATAGTTTCATTTTTCTTAATAGCGGTTGAATAATGGTCCTTTAAATTACTACAGTATAGATGATGAAATCATTCTATACTCTAATATGTTGAATTTTTTTTTTTGTATTTTTCTGAAGCTGGAAATGGGGAGGCAGTCAGACAGACAAACTCCCGCATGAGCCCGAGCGGGATCCACCCGGCACGCCCACTACGGGGCGATGCTCTGCCCCTCCGGGGCATCGCTCTGTTGTGACCAGAGCCACTCTAGCGCCTGGGGCAGAGGCCGAGGAGCCATCCCCAGCGCCCGGGCCATCTTTGCTCCAATGGAGCCTCGGCTGCGGGAGGGGAAGAGAGAGACAGAGAGGAAGGAGAGGGGGAGAGGTGGAGAAGCAGATGGGCGCTTCTCCTGTGTGCCCTGGCCGGGAATCGAACCCAGGACTTCTGCACGCCAGGCTGACGCTCTACCACTGAGCCAACCGGCCAGGGCCCAAAGTTTTATTTTTAAACAAGAAGAATAGTGTAGGAGAGCTTGCCCTGCCAGACATGAAGATGTATTATCCAGCCAAGATGATAAAATTAGGAGTTATTTACATACTTTGAAGGGAAGGCCTCCAAAGGGCCATGATAATCTGTTAGGAAAAGAATGACAGGCAGAAAGAATTGTCCAATAACTGTCACCCATAGGTCCCCTAGCATAAATCTCAAAATGCGCTGTTAAACACCAACAAAAAGCAAAGCAGACCTTTGAATCAGGGCCACTTGATATGCTTCAGATTTTAGTAGGAACACAACAGAAGAATGTTTTCAGGGTTAAGACTTGACATTTATCTCCCTCTGCGTCTGTCTTCGTTCCCTCCCGTCGAACGAAATTATCCTCTGTTGACTTGGTTCTTCAATTCTGTAAAGACTTCTGAAAGTTATCTTTTCTCTAGAAGTCTTTTGCCAAGGATTTCCCGCTCTACTTCTTCCCTCTCACTGTATACATCCATTCCTTTAGACTCTTAACTGTATTTGCTATTGGTTTTTGAATTCCAGTGAGTTCCTCTGAGCTAACACAGAAAAAGAAGAAAAACAAAACAGGGTTTCCACATGGATTCTAGTGCAGGTGTACTTTCTTGTTTAATAACATTATGTGTCCACCAAGATGATTTTTAGTTTGTTTTCCCCAAAACTGTCACAGTTTTTCAGTCTGGTCTAATTGATCGTCTGGTGTCCTCTCCCCTGTTCTATTTGGTCTGACTGC
This sequence comes from Saccopteryx bilineata, assembly GCF_036850765.1. Classification (NCBI taxonomy): domain Eukaryota; kingdom Metazoa; phylum Chordata; class Mammalia; order Chiroptera; family Emballonuridae; genus Saccopteryx; species Saccopteryx bilineata. The sequence goes on from NC_089495.1 coordinate 7,290,113, forward strand.
TTTCCAACTCTCTCCCTCCCACTAAGTATCTGTTCCTGGTGATTTTTCAACATACATATTCACTCGCATTATTTCAACTTGAATCTCATTTTCTTATTTTTTTTTCAGCCAACTTCAAACTTATCTAGGGCTTTTTTTTTTCTTGTCCATTTTCCATCTGTATGGGTGCTCAGTGCACCTGTGCGTGGAGAACCCTCCAGACATCCTGTGAACCCACGGAGGGGGACAGAACCGGAAGCAGATTGCCACATGCACGGTCATCCTCCATCATTTTCCTCTCCTGCCTTCTGCTGTTGGCCGGGTCTCCGTCAGGACATAACCTCCGGTCCTTCTGAGGTAACCTTGGAAGACTGAGGCTATCAAATTCTCACCCCTCTCCAGCCTAATTTTTAATGTATCAGTTTACCCCCAGGACTTCAATCTGTGAATCTTGTGTCTTATCCAAATAAACATTGGTCCATATGGTTTGTTTGATAAATATCAGTAAGCTTCTGAATACATTTCTGAATATTAAGCTGTGTTCCACTCACGCCTGGTGGATTTAGGCTGTATTGAAATAGAAAAACATTCTATAGAAGGTCAAGGGGATCAATGGGAAATGTCAAATTGCCTACACCAATATTTCCACATCATCCATCCAACACTCATCTTGGAAATTAATCAGAATGCACTGAGATATTTTTACCATAGAAATCTGAAAACTCTCCTTTTTTGTATAAAACATAGTAAGTTAAATATATAAAGAATAAATTGATATATAAACTGTATTAGTGATCTGAAAAGAATTTCACCTGAGGCACAGATCACTGTCTTCAGAAGAATCTTACCTTTTTGATTCAATCATGTGAATATTTCTAATAAGAACTCCCAGTCCACTTTGAATAACCACAATATCGCACAGTCAGTAAGAAGCAGAATAAAACCAAGACCAAACGTAGCATGGTTTCAAGATACGGAGGGCAAGACAAGAGACAAACACAAAAAACTCAGCGCTCTTGTGCTGAGTTGCTCATCACAGAACACACTTTCCCGGTTGAATATGTGAGATGAAAATGTTCTGCTTCCTCCGTGTGTGAGGGTGTATTTAGTGCTGCGATACGGGCAAGGGTAATAAAGTTCAATCACCGTTTTTGTTTTTGTTTTTAGCATGTCGTTAGCTCTTACAAGGCTAATGAAATAGATAACCTATTTCATCAGAAAAATGACCATACGCAAATACACAAAATACTGTATACAATTTTAGGAAACGCTTATGTACTAGTTTTCTATTCCTGTCATAATAATTTACCACAAAATAATTGGCGCAAAGTCACACAAATGTATTCTTTTATAGTTCTGGGCGCCGTAAATTGAGTACATATCTTCCTGGGTTAGAACCAAGGTGTGAGCAGGGCTGTGTCCCTTTCTCTAGCTTTGCAGGAGAATCCATGTCCTTGCTCAGCTGTTGACAGGACCTGTGCCATGATATTGTAGGACTGAAGTCCCTGACTCCTTGCTGGCTGTCACCTGGGAAACACTCTCATTTCCTGTAGTCTTCTTTCTGCTCCTTATAAGCCGTTCCTTGCATTTCAGAACCAGCAACGGGCCAGCAGATCCTTCTCATGGCCCCATCTCTCTGACCCTATTAGTTGCCTTCCTCTTCTACAATTCAGAGCTCAGGTGACGAATTGGACCCACTAGATTAATCAAAAATAATCTCACCATTGTGAGGTCCATACCCTTAATCACAGAAAGTCCTTTTTGTAATGCAATGTAATGTATTCCAAGATTCCCAGATGGATGGCTTTGGGAAGGAAGCTATCCCTGTGCTTATCCTACCTTGTGATCCAGAACCCAGCGAGAGGAATCAAGACGTGCAAAGGAATCCAGGTTAGAATCCCTGATTTCCTTGTTTACTTTTTCCCCACCTCCTCCACTTTCTGTTCATCCTGAAGAATTCCCTGATCACCAACATATATGACATTTCTTTTGGGTGGGGGGGGGATTTCTTAAAAGAAAATATTTACATTTTATTTACCAATTAAATAAGCAATTCTATGATGACATTAAAACCACATGAATGCTTATTTTAATCGTATATTATATATACGATTTGCCTTCTTGGATTCTTTTACTATATATAATATAATATATATATGTCACACAACATCTTGACACCACCCTACTGGTTGGTGTTAGGGACAGTTTGTCTTAGATAACGAACTACACTGTCCACGTTTAAAAATGCACTGGCCATTGTAGACCACTGGTCTCTCTGCTCAGCTATGGCTGTGGCCTTTCTCCCACACTGTTTTTCTCCTTAGGATTCTCACTCCTTCTTTGTGTGCACTAATGGAGGCAAGAGCTAACAGTGCTGTTAGACAGGGCCCAGCCTGGGCTCCCCTCCCCGGACGCGCCCTAGACTTCCCCGTGTCCCCATCAGCGCCCCGGCTCCGTTCCAGGGCATTCTTCATCCCTGACCCACTGTCAAAGGGTCTCTGCTTTGTGAAAATGTAAAAGGCACTTAAAATACCAAGCACTATTGACATTCTTTATGTCTTTTCAAAGACAGACTTAGAAAAATGTAAATAATTTAAATGAGCTCGAAGCATATATGTAGAGTGACAAACACGCGGCGTCAGAAACATCTTCTGTTTACATACAGTTTGGACGGGAACAGTCGCTGTGTCTGACGGAACCGCTTAGTTCAAGGAGCGCTTTCGCTGCCGACGCGGTCTGCAGACGGTTGTCTCAGCAGTTAGACATCCACGGTGGGTGTGGTCTGGCTCTTCTCATATCATTCATAAGTGACACTGAAGTATTTTTTTTTTTAACCAGATCTCTCATGAAGGACAGAAAGTAGATTAGCAGTAAGTTTATTAATGCCAATTTTGTACTAGTCAGTTACTATCGCCTGAAGTTAGACAATAGCAAAGAAAGGGAGAGGAAGAGACAAAATTCGGAAGAAATGAGTGGAATGGAGGGCTCAGTTATTTGACAAGGAGGGTACAGGATGTGTCCTGTGACGTTGTCCATTTGGAAACAAAAGAAAGTCATGTTGCATGCTTACTTAACTCTTGATGTGTCTGAATGGTAGTAGCTACATGGAAACAATGGTGACATCAAAATGTGTTACTTTAAGTCATGCCCTTTCTTCCATCCATTTTTTCACTTTTGGGGTTAGAACATGCAAAGTGAAATCCTTATCTGGACACACCCAGGAAGGACACGTGTCGATGTGGTGGTCTACTGGCTTTCGTCTTTGACATCTTTGACTGCAGCAGTGTGGCAGCCACCTACCCTGAGTAGTACCTGAGGTCCTTCCTTAAAATCCAGCCATAACACAGGCAACAAAAGTTACTGTGGTACATATGTACAAAGGAATACCACTTAACCCTAGGGAACGGTGACATCGGGTCATTTATGGCAACATGGATGGACCTTGAGAACACTATACTGAGTGAAATAAGTAAATCAGAAAAAGCTAAGAACTATATGATTCCTTACATAGGTGGGACACAATAATGAGATTCATGGACATAGATAAAAGTGCAGTGGTTACCAGGGGGAGGGGAAGGGATGAGAGGGACAGGGGTGGGAGAAGGGGAGTGGCTTAAAGAGCAACAAAATATAGGATGACAGAGGATGATTTGACTTTGGGTGATGGGTATATAGCATAATTGACTGTCTAAAGGATGTGAGGATGTTTTCTCTAAATCTATGTACTCTGTCTTTTTTTAAAATTTTTTTTACAGAGACAGAGTCAGAGAGAGGGATAGACAGACAGGAACGAAGAGATGAGAAGCATCAATCATTAGTTTTTCGTTGCGCATTGCGACTTCTTAGTCGTTCATTGATCGCTTTCTCATATGTGCCTTGACCGCGGGCCTTCAGCAGACCCAGTCACCCCTTGCTGGAGCCAGCGACCCTGGGTCCAAGCTGGTGAGCTTTTTCTGCTCAAGCCAGATGAGCCCGCGCTCAAGCTGGCGACCGTGGGGTCTCGAACCTGAGTCCTTCCACATCCCAGTCTAACGCTCTATCCACTGCGCCACCACCTGGTCAGGCTTAATCTATGTACTCTGGTTGACCAATGTCACTCTGTTAAATTTAATTGTCTAAAAAATTAATTACTTTAAAAACAAACAAACTAATAAGTTACCTCTGAGAGGGAAAGTGCTCATATTATAAAACAAACAACTGGAATATACTTTTTCAGCTATCTGCAGGGCATATATAAGTATTTATCTGTATGCTGTACGCTCTAAAATTAATTAGCATGGCATTTAACTCAGGCTCCGGGAACACTGTCCACCGTTCAGGCTGTGTCTGCCCCACTTCCGGTTTTGTTTCCGTCCTCCGTCCTGCAGAGCCTTCGACAAAGGACTGGGCTCTTTGCAATGCACACTGGTCATCAGAGCTGCCATGTGCAATGCAGACTCCCAGTCATCTTGCTCTATAAGCTATAGTTATTACTATAATCCCCAATTTAGGGGCTTTTATGTGTAGTTATTTTTTTTAATGTTTTGGCACCCTTAACTAACTATTCACTCCTTATATGCTGCTTTCACTTGTAACTATCATTTTCTAATTCAAACAGTAAAAGAATCCAAGAAGGCTAATGCATAAAGTATGAAAACTCTAATACAAAGGAAAAAGATCCTTGGGTTATTCCTACCACCACCCAAGACAAAAAGACTCAGACTTGTGTGTGTGGTACTCTATGTATTTTCTATGACTGCTGTGTCTAATAGCGCAACCAAAGAGGACGAGGTGTTAGCATCACAGTGCCCTATAATCTCTGAAGCTTCTTGAAACACTTGAAATCCTTTTTGAAAGGCAGTGCCCGACATACTTGAAGAGCTATTTGTTAGTAGCATCAGGTCACCATCTCTGCCCTTCTCAGTTGTAATTCACGTACATTTACTGGCATCTTCTATATTTAAAGTAGCTCTTTTTTTTTTTTCTCCTGTCGTGGCAAAAAATGGCTATCTCTGTTTTCTGTGTCCTCGACAAGATTATTACTACATCTCATGAGCTCGAAATACAGCTGTAATTCTATATCGTCATTTATATTACCAGTACGTAAGCTTAGCAAAATCAAATTCTCAAGGACATTAAACTCACCTTGAATTAAAGCTTTCGACACACAGCTGCAAAATTCAATGGTCAGAGAGGATTGTGCACGCCTGCGCAGATGTCTGCCGCTAAACAGAGGTTGGGTGTGGGGTGCGGGCCAGAGCACTCCTGTCTTTGCTAATGAGACACAAGACATGGAACCAGAGCTCTGGGTCCTGACCTCTTCTGCCACGAGCTGACCACACGGTAACTGGAATTCAACTGCTCTCCCAGCAGAATGGGACGAACTCTGAAGGTCTCTGATTGTGTGTGTGTGAGTGTTGGCAAATCTCTTATGATCATGCCTCCAAGGTAACCTGGAAGGATCTTTGAAAGTGGTCTGGCAAAGGGTAAAAAAAAAAATATTCTACTTGTTTTGAAAAAAGATTTACTGGCCCTGGCCGGTTGGCTCAGCGGTAGAGCGTTGGCCTGGCGTGCGGGGGACCTGGGTTCGATTCCCAGCCAGGGCACATAGAAGAAGCGCCCATTTGCTTCTCCACCCCCCCCTCCTTCCTCTCTGTCTCTCTCTTCCCCTCCCGCAGCCGAGGCTCCATTGGAGCAAAGATGGCCCGGGTGCTGGGGATGGCTCCTTGGCCTCTGCCCCAGGCGCTAGAGTGGCTCTGGTCGGGGCAGAGCGACGCCCCGGAGGGGCAGAGCATCGCCCCCTGGTGGGCAGAGCGTCGCCCCTGGTGGGCGTGCCGGGTGGATCCCGGTCGGGCGCATGCGGGAGTCTGTCTGACTGTCTCTCCCCGTTTCCAGCTTCAGAAAAATACGAAAAAAAAAGAAAAAAAAGAAAACAAAAAAAAGAGCATTGAGCCCTGGGCAGACAGCTCAGTAGGTCAGCGTGTTGTTCCGATGCATAGAGGCTGCCGTTCGTTCAGTCCCCAGCCAGAGCACGGACAGAAACAGCTACCGATCTCTTTCTCTCTTACCCTTCCTCTCACTAAAATCAGGTAAAAAAAACTAAATAATAAATAAAGTGATAAAAAAAAAAAAAAAGGCCTGAGAAAGACGATTAAATTTCTGGAGGAGAGACAATGAACACCAAACCAAAAAAGTAGAGGTGATGGCAAGGATGGGGAGAGCAGAAGCCTATGGGATGGAACAGTCAGAACCATTTCTAGAGCCGTCCACTGGTCGGGACCCCCGGGGGCCGCTCTGCCTGGCTGTCTGCAGCCCCACCCAGAGCTCCGATGCCTACTCCACGGTTCTGCACACACACCCACACAGCCATTTCTCCAACCAAGAGAAAGTGGGAGAAATACAACCTTTTACCCCAAGTCACCATGTTTCCGTTCCTCTGGTTCCGGCAGCTGGTCAGATCCTCATGCCCACCACCCACCACAGGTGGGAATTTCTGCTACAGTCAGCATCCCTCCTCTGTTCTGTGCCATCGTATGTGGTGTGTGACCTGTCACGTCAGCCCCTACTAGGCACCCTTGCTCGAGCTGCCCGCCTGTTTCGTGGCTCCTCGCACAGGTAACATGGAAACTGGAATCTTCAAGCGGTCGCTCTCTACCCGGTACGTGGTGGGAGACATAATTACTGCTAATCTTATTGGTGAATCATGATGGTTGAATAGAAATCTAAAAAGAGGAGGCCAGTTATGTCATCAAGAAAATTTTCTTGTGTCTTAATTATATGTCATCATTGTCCTTAAAGTTGGCAGTAACTGTATTTGAACGTGAATACCAGAAGACAACGACATTCTACTTTTACAGTCTCCAGCATTTATATTAATTGACATACTAAAAAAAGAAAAAAAAAAGAGAAGAAGAGAAAACAAATGATCTGTTGGAGGCCGATAGTTAGCACTGCTGCAGTTTAGGAACTAATATGTTTATTCTGCGAATCTCAGCGGACATTGCTGCTACACACTTGTCTAAGTGTATTTCTTCAGCTTCTCAGAGACAAAGAGGCACACTCCACTGACGTGAGTCTTTCACATTTCCAAAACTAATTTACAATGTGTCATGTTTCACTGTTAAATACAAGGCTAATTCTTTCCTGTCTGATGCCATTTCTTTTTACCCAAACCCTATAAAAGTAAATGCAATGACTTAATAAAAACTGAATTATGCGTACCCTTTGTCAAATCATGGGGACATACTTCAAATAAAAGTGTTTGAATTATGGCATCTGAACATATAAATAATTCTCTCTAGTTTCTTCATGAAATTCAGAAACAGATTTGAATGGGCTTCTCCGATACCCAACGTCTAAGTGTAACGTTTTGCTTTCTCTAACAGAGGAATAATTGGTTTATTCATTTGTCTCCAAAATTTAGGTTAGAAATTAACTTTGGCAATGAAGAACCAGTTTAGCGATTACGTAATCAGAGCTAGAATATCCAAGCAAAATCTAGGGCTCAAACCCTACACAGTGTTTTTGCCTTGGACTTTCTGGTTAACCCTATTAAGTTCCACATTATTCCACGTATGACCTGAGTGGAGCAATAGCGTCCTATCAGTAAGAGTCAATCAAAGTTTCCCGAAGTACACTTCAGTTTCCTTAGGACTTTCTGCCTCCTGGTGATTTCGAGTCAGCATACAGTAACATTGGCATCTTTACGGTACAATAACAGGAAATTAGACTGACGATGATAACACGAAGCGCAGGCTGGAGTGACCGTGGGAGGACTAATTGGAGTTACGTGGGAAGAGACGTGACAGCTACTTCTCTAGGTTCTGACAAACGTGGAATTATCTCTTGTCAGGAAAGCCCAGCTTATCCCCCAGAGATTAACAGGAGGCTGCCTGGGGCGGGCTGTCCTCTGGACAGCGTTAATCACACCTCTGAAAGAAACGAGCCCCGGACACCTCTTTAGACCCCTGATGGCTCTAAAGCCCAGTGCTGACTAGACTTGACCTGACTAACATGTAGTAGAAGCAGCGCTAGTGTTTCTCGAGCCTTCTAGAGGTTTCCGCTATGCGGTTTTTCAAAAGCCTTGCTCTTCATACGCACGTGTGGACCACATCCACACGCTTAAATGTAAAGCGATCTTGAAAGAATAAAACGCGTCGACTCTTTCCTGGAAGCTTGTGTCACCAGGTCTGCTTTGGTGGTATGAAAAAGTACAAACAAGGCTCTCATGTGGACATGAAGGAGCGGAGAGCCAGCTCTCAGCGTGACGTGACGTTAGCCAGATTCCTTTCACAGGGAGTTAGAGCCGGTTAACAGACCAGGTGAGCTTTCGGAAAGACAGTGGCTTCTGTGTTCGCTGTTAGGAAGCTGAACTCCATTCAGACAGCTGTTCAACTGGTTTTGTATTGACAGTCCCATGTGTGGGGCCATTGTCTTCAACTGTTAACTCCTGTAGACATCAGCTCTAACTCAGTGAACAGTGAAGGACAGCTTCCTGCTCACATTGACACAGAGAACAATCCGAGAGAAAGGTGCCTGGGTCCACATTCCAGTGCCCTGAAGCACCGCTTTCCTGTTTCTTTTCTTATGTAAATAGGAGAGATTAAGGTCCAGACTGTAATCTCAATTATGTTTGATGGACAACTTCGTTTGGCCTCTCATTGCCTTGTTCAGACCTTCTCAGCTCATCTTACCTCCTGAAATTGTCATTAATCAAGTGTTCTTGGAGTTCTTCTGTGAACTGTCCTTTCCATAAGGTCTGTTTCTGCTGAGTATTCTTTGCAATTTTTACACAAGTAAGTGTGTATATTTGTGATTTTATCTCATAACATCATTTCCTTGGGCTTTAAAAATTTGTCCTTTTTTTTAAAAAAAACTCTTTAATGTATCCGCTCTTTGACTATAGAGTCAAAAAGATAAAATTTTGTTTCCACTCCCATTCATACTGCTCATCACACTTGATACGTGAATGATGTGAATCAACCCTGGCCCACAGAGGTAATTTTGTTGAATTTTTGGCAATGATTTAGTTCTGCATGTTCAAATGTTGGCTTTGCAACTTTTCTTTGTCTTAGAGCGTACTAAAAATGACAGCATATTTGTCACAAACAGTGTTAAATGTTATACAAAACTAGCATGAAATTGTAGAATTCTACAAAGACAGGTGTTGGTAATTATTTCATATTAAAAATATTTAGACGCAAACAAATCAGTTCATTTGATTTTTAATAAGATGTTTCCAGATTTTTAGTCATTTTTTTTTCCACACTGAGAGGACTCAATCCTAGTTGATTCTAATAAAACTGATCAAAAGGAAACTATGAGCAGAAGACAGGTAACACCATGACAAACCATACGATTAGGTTTCCATTTTCTAGGAGTTAACTTTGAAGGGCAATTGATATAGCAACAATAACAATTATAAGTATATGCAAATTTGTATATCAAGATGATAAGTTTTGGACAGAAAATAACTAATGTTAGACAGAGTGCACAAGGAAAAAGTGGAACAAAAAAATATTTAATTGATAAATTTTTCCCAAATTATCAATAACCATGAAAACCTGATTCGACTGGAAACGTTATATGCACCTTACAATGTGTGCTGGTTACACAAGGACACACAGATGGAAAATTCACTGAGTATGCACTTAAGATGCATGTATTTTATTATGTATGTAATACCTCAAGGGGGAAAAAAGTTATAAAAATAATTCATCCAGCACTTAGGATTGCAACATTTAGGGATTCATGCTCAATAAACAAATAAAAGCATGCAAACAAATTTATGTAAAAAAAGATGGTTTTATCAGTGGCATGTGTAATAGCAAACTAGTAGAAGTATCTCAAATCTCCATTATGAAGTTAATTTCTGTTAATTTACATAATGGAATACTATGCAGCTATACAATGACATCAGCTCAGAGAAAACTATATAGTGATACTTCAATAATCTCACAGTACTTATGAAATCAAATTATAAAAATAGGCATACGATAGAATCCAAGTTTTTACACCAAATTTATATACGCACGTCAGGAAAAAAGTAGACCCATTTCCGAAGAGGTATACGCAAACATTTTAATAATGCTGATAACTTCAGTGAGATGAAAGATGACTTCCTCAGGCTTTTGTGTATCTTCCCAACATATTATAACCAATGAATTCTAATAAGACAATATAGGAAATGAACATCATTCAAAGATCTGTGCTGGGAGATGACATCATCGCCCCTTCGCCTCTGTCCGCGAAAGGACGCACTTCTGTCCCTGTCCTGTCCACCCAGGTTGCCGGCTCCTTCTCAGGGGTCTGCTGCCGGCCGCTCTCCCTCTGGTCCCACTGTGCGTCCAGCACACAGTCCTTTCCTTTGGGACACTGGGAACTGGCTTCAAGGAAAGTGGGGGTGGGGCGAGACTGCTCTTCCATGATAGTATATATTAATGTGCTTGACAGTGTTTTGGCAAACGTCCAATTTATAACAAAATAGGGTTTTATATTGTTATCAATGACTAGACATACTATTCTATTTATATATCGTATTTCTCGCTCCATAAGATGCACTTTTTTCCTTCAAAAGTGGAGGGGAAAATGCCCATGCATCTTTTGGAACGAATGTTCATTTCTTTTAGCTGCTGCAGGTTCCCGGACAACTAGAAGAGTATTTGAACATTAAAGTCTCTTCTCCTTTGTTAATAACAGGGCTAATGGTCATTAATGCTGCTGTTGAGTTTACATTGTTGAAATAATTATTGTGGTATATATATATATATATTTTTTTTTCTTTCATTTTTCTGAAGCTGGAAACAGGGAGAGACAGTCAGACAGACTCCTGCATGCGCCCGACCGGGATCCACCCGGCACGCCCACCAGGGGCGATGCTCTGCCCACCAGGGGCGATGCTCTGCCCACCAGGGGGCGATGCTCTGCCCACCAGGGGGCGACGCTCTGCCCACCAGGGGGCAATGCTCTGCCCATCCTGGGCGTCGCCATGTTGCGACCAGAGCCACTCTAGCACTTGGGGCAGAGGTCACAGAGCCATCCCCAGCGCCCGGGCCATCTTTGCTCCAATGGAGTCTTGGCTGCGGGAGGGGAAGAGAGAGACAGAGAGGAAAGCACGGTGGAGGGGTGGAGAAGCAAATGGGCGCTTCTCCTGTGTGCCCTGGCCGGGAATCGAAGGTATATTTTATTAAATATTTTAATACACCATTTGGTTCAAAAAATTTTTTTTCCTTATTTTCCTTCTTAAAACCCTAGGTATGTCTGATGGTCAGGTATGCAGGTATGTCTTATGAGGCAAAAAATATGGTATATGCAAGGAAAATTTTAAATTTATCTTACTTGTAAGAAAAAGGAAAATGACTTTAAGCACTTGGAAATTTTCAGCAGGAAGCCGTGTGTGGGGCTGACACTGGCCTGGTTAGCGGCATGGCGGTGGCTTTGGCCTGGAGGGGGATGGGGTAAAGAGAGAAGTCCCGAGGCCAGGCCCACGTGCCTGAGACCGGGGCCCCGCTCACCTAGAGCAACTCTCCCCGCTGGCCCGGGGACTTTGTGGGTGAAGTCAGCGCAGGGTAGGGGCTCTGTCCCGAAGAGCCACCCAGAAGCCAGGTGGAGAGCACTGACATCAGATGTCACTTTCCGCCGCCACCCTGTGCCCTCCCAGGCCACACAGAGAGAATCATTCCTGGTCCGTGGGTGTTTCTGTCTGACGCTGCCTCTCCTTCAATAGAGAGTAGAACCCTGTCTTGTTCTGCGGGGACAGGGTGGCTGGTGCCTGGAGCTTACACCCTGAGTCCGCCCTACACATTCCTGGCTCAGTAATAATGTCTGGGCCGGGTCGGGCTGTCAGCACACTGCCTGGCGGGGCGGCCACAACCTCCCAGACAAGCCATGTGCCAACACACCGAGACATTTGATGAGCACAGTTCGTTCCAACAGGAAACGTCCCGTGTGCTGTAGGTCCCATCGGAACCAGACATATTATAAGAGAAGGACCAAGAAACTAACATCAGAGTAATAAACGTAATAAGGGAGGTAGGGAAAGGCGCGAATGGGAAACAAGACCTGACGATGGAAGAAAAATAATGAGTATAGCTATGAAGTCATCGTTTGAGTAAAGAGTACAGTATAAACAGTAGATGATTTCACTAGAGCTGAAGAATGAACTAGGATCCGGAAGACTCCCAGGGGAAAGGAAGAAAAACAAATATTATAGACATATCATAGAAAAGTTGGTATGTAGATAGATGGTAAGTTCTAATATCTAGATAGGAATCCACGCAGAGAGAAAAATAAAGTTTTAGAAGCAATATATTTAAAAAATAATGAAGATAAATTTTCCCAGAATTGGAAGGGAAAAAAATGAAATGATTCAGATTGGAAAGTCCCATAGAGTGCCAGAGGGGAAAAATAAGAAAGAATAAAGCAAAAATACCAAACACCTGTCAAATTATACTAAAATTTAAGAACATCAGATTAGATTGGAAACTAAAAGCATACAGAGGGACTGAATGATTTACACAGACCAAATTTTAGCTTAATAACATGTTCTTTTTTTTTTTTTCTAACAGCTCTGGATGCAAAATAACCATGCATTTGTACTTTCAAGTATTAAAGGAAATTAATTTAGAGCCTAGAATTTCAGTCAGCCAAGCTCCCCATAATTTATCATTGTTATTAAATAATCTAATGAAAATGACTTCTAGAAGTTCAAGGCCTGAGAAGTTCAGCCACACAAAGACCAACGCTGAGCATCGCTATGAATAAAATCATCTGAATAAAGGGAGAGAGGGGCAGGAGATGCCTGAAAGTCCCAGGTGGCAGACAAGGGTCCAAATATACCCACGCTGCCTGACCTGTGGTGGCGCAGTGGATAAAGCGTCGACCTGGAAATGCTGAGGTCGCCGGTTCGAAACCCTGGGCTTGCCTGGTCAAGGCACATATGGGAGTTGATGCTTCCAGCTCCTTCTCTCTGTCTCTCTCTCCTCTCTCTCTCTCTCTCTCTCCCTTTCTCTCTCCTCTCTAAAAATGAATCAATAAAATTAAAAAAAAAATCTTCAAATATACCCATGCTGACAGTAAAACTCTATGGACTCAACCCCCCCACCCCCCCCCACCCCACCCCACCCCACCTCATCAGTGAAGATTGAGGGCTTGGACTTGAAAAGTTCCAGATAGAGGTTCTTGTTCACAGGAAGACAACAAAAGCACAAAGGCACTGAAAAGTTGAAGGTAAAGTATGTAAAAAGACCCATCAGGAAAGTGTGAACCAAAAGTGAGTTACCCCCATGTGTTAAAGCCAGAAGAAATAAAGAAACAAGTTCAACCAATCACGAGGCACGGGGAGGTTCATGACAGTAATGACCATGTATTCTATTAAATAAGAGAATGGAGCAACTTTAAAGATCATGCATCTCAAACGGGCCTTCACAAGGGAGACGGAAGTTGACAGAGGTACGGGAAGAAAGATTATAATTAAAACATTTTTTTTTATAATTTTTTTTTAATTTTAATTTTTTTTATTTTATTTATTCATTTTAGAGAGGAGAGAGAGGGGGAGAGAGAGAGACAGAGACAGAGAGAGAGACAGGGGGGAGGAGCTGGAAGCATCAACTCCCATATGTGCCTTGACCAGGCAAGCCCAGGGTTTCGAACCGGCGACCTCAGCATTTCCAGGTCGACGCTTTATCCACTGCGCCACCACAGGTCAGGCCTAAAACATTTTTTAAGTAATTATTAAAGGGTAAAGGGACACGAAATAGAATATCTAAAAACTACCATTAACAAGAGTGACCCACTAGATATAGAGAGTTTTATAATTTTTAAAAATCTGCATATGTTTTCACTCCTTTAATTCTGAAAAAAGCATTTACAAAATTTGATAATCGTAGGCCAAAAAATGTCTCAGTTTTTAGTGCCTAGAAAACAAACCGGAAGCCAGGAATAAACAGAAGAACAGCTTTGCTTCCTCAGCTCTTAGTACTCAAGGAAAATGCAATGCGGTAATAACCATCTGAGTCAACGGCCTTATTTTTGGTTTCTTTGTTCCTATGCTTTGTTGCTGTTTTACTTATCACATTTTTTCCCCCTAAATAATGACAATTTTTGCCTGTCCTCCCCTCGTTTGTGTATTGCTTGCTTTTTTCCCCTTGGCAACCCATTAACCCTCCCCAGATTTCCATCTTTGGTCTTACATTGCTTTGCTTTGTAAATGGCAGAACAATCACTGAGCGGTTTATATTATCATGAAAACAGTCTCAGCTTGGTTTTGTGTGGCAAAGCCCTGTGTTTGGCTTCCCCGTGTTTCTTACATCAAAAGAAAGCCAAACAAAAGAGAAATCAAACAAAACAAAGCCAAAAACTTGCTGTTAAAGCAATTAACTAAGAGAGTTAGGGAGCAATATAAATAGTCAGAGGGTCCTCGGAATTGAAATCAAGAATGGAAAAAGGGGAACGTTTACAGAAATATAAATTTAAAATCAATGCATACACAATTTTCGTTTCAGATTGTGTCGAGGGTGACTAATTAAAGCAAGAAACATTTGTGCATGAGATATGATTTCTGGGGTAAATGCTCGCCCAAATTCTACGACCTTGTCAACAAAGTCATTTTCTTGCCTTTTACAAGGTTGAGTTTTTAGGTGAAAGGAAAGAGTGATCAGCACCACTGGGCACCTTGGGGCTACTCAGAATGCCCCTCCTTCCCTTTGTTCCTAACAGCTCTTACTTTACTTGTTCACTGCCAGCTGGAAGATGAGTGGGTCTATGGAACTCCTTAGAAGTAGATGAGAACCCACTGAGGGGCGCTGAGCTTTCTGGGCGGGTCATTTCCTTGATTAGTTGCATGCAGCATATGTGTTCATATTATTCTCAGAGTTCTCCGGTGCATATTTTCAGGTCACGTGTCCCTTTCTCCATATGTTTCTTATCCTTATCCTTTTCTCTCCTTGGAAAGAGAAGGTTGCCTCTAACAACGGAGCTTATATTTTTAGTTCATTTGTATTATTTACTCAAACGCTCTTCTTATTCTTCCAGCACGAGGTGGAATGTAACCAGATATATTTCTGCCTCAGCCAAGTGTCATCCTCACTTCTCTCCATCACAAGTTGCGGTTCACTTTCTGAGACTCTGTGCCAGAGTCCAGACAAAATTTAAGTTGGAGTCTCAGCAAAGATAATCTTCCCCTCACTCCAAAATTTCAATCAAAGTGATTTATTTTTCTACCTATACATCAAAATCGCTTGACACTCACACGCACACATATACTGTACATACCCTAAACTATGAACGCATATATATGTATAATGAAAAAAATTTCTAACTCAAACTTCATTTTTTGAAGATGAGACTGTCTCAGAAAACACAGGGTATATGAGTCCACAAACAACTTTTACGATAGTTTAAACCTACTTTGGCTTTCTCTTTCTTTCTCAGTTTTTCCTAATGAGAATACATAGCCACTGGAAATTTAGGGCTCATGATTCCAAATTCACTGTACTTTGTACACGTCATTAAATTAATAAAATCCTCCATCAAAATAAAGCCCTACAGAGTGAGCAGAAGCGTGTAACCCAGTGTCTCATTTGCTAACATATAGAAGGTCTCCCTGTTCATCATTAAGCTGGTATCTCTCTGTTACAGCCCCTGCTTTGTGATGCCAAGGTTGGCACTCCGTGCATCATTCACACACTTTCCCTTGGCCAGACGGTTCTAGCTGTGCCAGTAGGGGGTGGTAGAGAGCACAGTGGTAGTCTGGGGAGGACGGGAACTGTTGCTTCACTGATGTTTGCCTGTGTCCTCTCAGCCACCCAGCAATGTCCTTCCCCCTGGCAATGACAGTTTCCCAGCACTCTGAGAATCAGCCTCAGTGTGCCCCTGTAAAACCACAGCACCAGCTGGCTGGCTCCATCCCAGCTGGACAAGAGCCTCTTCTCCAGGCTTGGGACGCTCCCTCGGGGGCACCCTCCTAGAGTCTGAGTCTCTCTCTCTCTCTCTCTCTCTCTCTCTCACACACACACACACACACACACACCCACCACCTGCAGCATTTCCAAACTCTTCCGTCTTTTCTCCAGCCCCAGCGAGAGCCGCTGGCGGGTGCAGCCGGCAGGGACCGCCTCTGTGCTGCCCCCTCTTCCCTTCGGACTGCTCTTCTTTCATATCTGCTGAGGGATTCTCTACACTAAGTTATTATCCCTAGCAAAATGAATGGGGTCCTCTACGCTCCTGGACCCAACACGGACGCATGCATCTTGTTCTCACATAAGACCAGAGCCTCCACCGTGTATTGACGGGTAGATATTTACTAGCTACACAGAAACCTACACACAGCCTATGTAACAGCTGTGTATGACCTGTCATTGTCAGCATACATTTTATGTATTTTGAAGGAACGAGGTCTCTGACAGAAGCTCCTGGATGCATGATTTGGACATTATTTAAGAGGTTTTTAAATTTCCTTTAATTTAAGAATTATTTAATACATCTTTTAAGGGTATTAGCTAAAACTGAAAAGGGTATTACAGTTAAGGTGGGTTTATTAACCAACTCATCAGTCGAATCTATTAGATGTATGAGTCAACAGACATGAACGTCACATTAAAATATGCAATTGTAACATCTACAAATTATTCCATGTATTTTGGTCATAAATATTGAGGAGCATTAGTCATTTATTATAACAGATCGGTTCTTCTTTTTCTATCAGCAACCAAGGCATATAAATAAATGCGTGTTAATTTACAATGATAAAAAATATCTGAAATTAGGATGACTCTCTTGTCACACTAAATTTTTGCTACTTTTTTTAAAGAATAAAAACTAAGAATAAAATCAATTTAAATATATGTTAGACCGTTTTTAAGGACACATTAACTATTGAACCTGTCAGTCACACAATATTTATAAAACAAAAAATACACTGACTCAGTCAAATGTATTTCCATTTTTGTAAGATATACCCTGCCTCTCACTGTGACCACGTAGTTCTTTGTCTTTGGCCACCCTACATCACACCAGTGTTGGTCATTCGTCACCCCACTGGTCTGGGAGCGTGCCACCAACCTCAGGCGCCCATGCTGTGAGTAGACACTCGACACGTGTTCAGAGTCACTTCAGCTGGCATCAGACGCGTGAGAGAGCACGAGGAGGCGGCCGTGGGAAAGGAAACACGCGTCCGGCAGGACAGGGGACACACACACGAGGGGCTGGCGTGTCCTGCCTTGGTCACCACTGCCCTGCTGTCCTCACCCACAGAGCCAGAGAGGGGGCGTCCTCAGGACCAGGAGCCTGTGTTTTGGGGACACAGTGGAAGCTGGCTGTGGCTGTGTCACTGATCAGAAGTGGTGTGTGCTGCTTGCAGGTTGTTTAACTGAAAGGCGGAGAGGGTGGACGACGCTCTTCCAGGGAGGACAGATCAGACAGACACGGGACCGACCGCACTTCCGCTGAAAGTAAGTGCAAAGGCCGGAGAACGTGCAGAAGAGCGTGTCCCGGGCGCGCCGTAGGGACGAGAAAGACTGTTGGAGCCCGGGCTGCGAGAGACACCGTGAGGAAGTGGGCCGGTCCACTCAGCGGACTCAGCTGCAGCCAGAAATGGGGGGGCAGCCTCTTCTCACTCTGAGACGGTGCAGAAGCAGGGGGCTCGCTGCCGAGAGAGGCCCACACCCTGCTGTCGCCCCACGCCCCATGGAGAGGTACACCAGCTGACGGTCACTGTCAGGTGCGTGAGCCTGGACGGGAGGTCGTCCCATCACTGCAGGAGCCCTGAGCAAAGGCTCCCACAGTTTGACGGGCCATCGGGTGGAGGTGGGGGGGGTGCAAGGGGCTGGCTCCATGAGGAGGCTTGGCAGAGACACCTGCAGGGGACCTTGGCCCAAGGCCCAGATAAGGAGCTCTAGGAATGAGGACAGTAGCCTGGGTATTTAAACATGAGAGGCGGTGGCAGCCAGAGGGCCCTGAGTCCCCTGACCACGGCTGGCCAGGCTCCAGGTGCATGGAGGAGCCACGTGGCCCTCTGAGGGTGGTCAAGGAAGCTTCTGTCCTTGTTCCCTGCGGTCAGGGCCTGGGCACGCACACAGGTGTCCCCACCAGGGGCCAGACTCCTCTGAGGTGAGATGCCTTCTGCACTGGCTTTTACTCTGGGGTTCACTGAGGACTCCGGGTGGGGACCAGGGTCTGGGAACCTCAGCCTGGAGCCCAGGGAGGGGGGTTTGCTGCTAGGGCGGGAGGAAGCCGCAGCTCGACAGGACCTGGGCAGCACCAAGCAGGTGGCTCCTTTTCCCCTGAAAACCTTCGCCAGATTCTGGGCTGGGTGGGCAGGAGGTTTAAAAGCTAGGCGGAAAGGCTCGGGAAAGCCTGGCAGAGCTCTCAGTCGCCTCACGAGACAGTAAGACAGTTTACGAGCAGTGGAAGCTGGGAGGGGTCACGGAGACACCAGAGTTCTGGGCTCAGTGCAGATCCAACTAGAAGAAGAATGGTGTTGACGGGGCTGTCGGGGGCCCTCACTCAGAACGGTTATAGCTCCTCTGCTGCTGCTTTGACCTAGCAGGTCTGGAGAAATAGATCATCGCCTGAAGACTCTGTCATTTTTTTATTTTATTTTTTTTACTGCAGAATAATTAGCATTAAATAAATTGAGTAGATCACAAAATTTAAACTACAACCAAAAATAAAAATCATAAGAGAGAAAGAGACTCACAGATGACTGAGACACACCTGACGAGGACTTCAAAACGATTATGATCAGCATAGGACAGTCTGGGGACATAGATGAGAAGGTGGAGATTTAAGCAGAGAACCGTCACCTATAAAAGGAAAGAGACGTCTATAACTGATTATCAACGAATAACGTTGTCAACAGAACGAAGATAGCGGAAGACAAGGTGACTGAAGTTGACACGTTAATGCAGAGCTGAGGGAAAGGTGAAGGAGAGAGAAAAATATCACATTAAAAATAAGGCCACTTGGGCCCTGGCTGGTTGGCTCAGTGGGAGAGCGTTGGCCTGGCGGGCGGGGGACCCCGTTTCGATTCCCGGCCAGGGCACATAGGAGAAGCACCCATTTGCTTCTCCACCCCCCCCCTCCTTCCTCTCTGTCTCTCTCTTCCCCTCCTGCAGCCAAGGCTCCATTGGAGCAAAGATGGCCCGGGCGCTGGGGATGGCTCCTTGGCCTCTGCCCCAGGCACTGGAGTGGCTCTGGTCGCGGCAGAGCGACGCCCAGGATGGGCAGAGCATCTCCCCCTGGTGGGCAGAGTGTCGCCCCTGGTGGGCGTGCCGGGTGGATGCCGGTCGGGCGCATGTGGGAGTCTGACTGTCTCTCCCCGTTTCCAGCTTCAGAAAAAAAGAAAAAAAAAAAAATAAGGCCACTTGAAGAGATGTCTAAATACAGGCAACTGGGATCCTGACAGGAGCAGAGGCAGAAATTCTGGCAGACGGAAGCAAAGCATCGGAGAGCCAATGGCACCGCTCTGCCACACGGGCTGGACGGGTGCGGGGCACACCCCACATCCTCACAGAGCCGCGGAGAAGCAAGGAGAGTGACAGCTTCAGCAGCCGAGGAAAAGCAAGGACAGTGGCAGCTTCAGCAGCCGAGGAAAGGAAAACAGCCTTCCCAGGAACGACCAGACGTGCAGCCGGCTTCTCAGAAGAACGATGGAAGTCATAGGATAGTAAGTGTTGAAAGACACAGGTCACGATGGCAACGCCAAATCCACTGATCAGCATGGGGTCCTCCAGCATCCTGGTGCAATGCAGAGGTGTTTTAGAGAAGAATACTGAGATCATTAAAAGAAACACCACGTGGTGTTCCTTCCATCAGGTAGAACAAAATGTGTCCCAGAGGGAACAACAGAGAGGTCATAAAACCGAAACACGTTTTTACACTATACAGTTAAACTAAATGAATATTGACTGCAAATGAAACAATAAGGGTAGTCTTGATTTAAATAACAGTTTAAGCATTAAAATGCACGACAATAATTTTACCCAAGGTCCAGAGGGGACAGAGTTAACGTGTCCCAAGGCTTTAACATAATGATGGGAAGTGGTAAAAGCAATGTTTTTTTTTTACTGTAGTATGTCAAAAATGTATGTAATTATTAAGATTGTTGCTAAAACACTAGTAAAAGTAAGTTTAATAATTTAATAGGGCAAAGTGAAATAGTAATAAAATATTTTATTACAAAAAAAGGCAAGGAAAAAAGGAAACATAAAACAGATGGGTGAAATGAAAAACAAATAGTGGTCCAGTCAATAGGGACATGAATGTGTCAGCACTTACATTTAAAGTAAATTAATTCAGTTCTGCAATTAAAAGGCAACGGCGCTAAGAAGTGCAAAGCCACGCGTCAGCTGGGGACCATGTAGAGGGCCACGTTTTTTATCGTCCTGTTGGATCTAAGGGACCAAGTCACAGCCTGACCCCTCCCCTTGGGAAAGACGACACCGCAATTGGACTGATGCGCATGCGCAGGGCTCCCGGTGGGGAGGAAGCCACAGTGAGCAGGGCCGGGTGCTGGGCCAGTCCAAGTGCTGTCGCCGCCTCTCCCTCTGCAGCTGGTGTTCCACAGGCTTGTGCTTGTCTGTTCCAGGTTCTCCGTGCCTCGTGCGCCAGAGGCAGTCTCCTGTCCGGCGTGCGGGGTTCTCGCGGACAGTGCTTTGACTACAGAAGTTCTGGGGACACACTCGCCAGCCCTTTACCCTCAGTGGGAGTGCCTCTGTCCTCTAAAAGTCACCAGGACATTGACAACGTTTCCTTAGGTGGCGGATCAGAAGCCTCGGTCCCAATGCCCCCGACCTGGGAGTAGCACACGCTTACTTGCAGAGGTGGCTGTGACGCTGCAAACCGGTTCAGGAGCTCCTCCTTGCAGGAAGCCTCTTGGGACCGCGTGGGCGTGTTTGCAGCTCTCAGTCCCTGTGGACCTCAGAGGGGAGATGGCGGGGCCGCCCCACCACCGAGAGGCAAGCCCCGAGACTGGCAATGCCTTGAGCGCTGGGTGCCTGCCGGGCGTGCCTCCCTGGGACCTGCTCTTTGCTCCTCTGTGTGAGATAACGGGACAGTGTCCACCCTCTGAAGGCCTCCAGACCCCTGCCCAGAAGGGGGCGGTAAGGTGAAGCTGTCTAGCTCTAGGACCCACACTTTTAATGGTGCCCACACTTTTAATGGTGCCTCTGAGCCTCCAGACCCCTGCCCAGAAGGGGGCGGTAAGGTGAAGCTGTCTAGCTCTAGGACCCACACTTTTAATGGTGCCTCTGAGCTGAGCCGTGAGGGATGACTTAGCTGGTCGGAGCCCCTGGCAGAGAGAACTCCGGAGCTTGCAGCCTCCCTGCCGCCGGGACCAGACAGACCCCTTCCGAATGTGCTGCTGGGCTGTCTGGGAATGTGCCACTGGGCAAAAGCGGGTCTCTGTGGGGGCGCGTGCCTCGCCAGGCTGACAGGTCGGGGTGGGGCGTTTGGGCTTCAATCCACCACTCACTATGTATTGTCCACTTGTCCCATCTGTTCTTTAATCCTTTCCCCCTTTTCTTGTGTGTGTGTGTGTGTGTGTGTGTGTGTGTGTGTTAAAACACCTTATTTCTCCTTTGTTGGCTCACTTCCTGTAACACTGTACAATGTCTCCGGGTTGCTTTCGGGTCTGTGGTGTACAGCTTTAATTTATCACTGCCTCCTCTAGTGCTATTACATGACCTCATGTCTACCCCAAGAACCGTCAAGTAATATGCTTCCACTTCTCCCCTCCCGGCTCTAGACTGTTGCCATGCATGCATTTTACTAGTTAATGGGATACATGTTTCATTACGTTATCATTTTCCAGGCTTTAAGCAGTCGTTTATCTTTGAAAGAGATTTATAGAATAAAGACAGAAGTCCTTGTCCTTGGCCGTGCTGTTCCTGTTCCTGGTCTCTTCACTCCTTTGTATGAACCCGTGTTTCCACTGTGCAGCCTTCCCTGCTCCTGGAAGGACACTCCCTTTGACTTCCTCCTGGTGAAGAGCTGGAGGCGATGAGCTCTCTGAACTTCGGTGTGTCCGACCATACACAGCGTCAGCGAGAATGTCCAGTAACGGAGATTCCCACGTAAGCACGGAGGGGATATATAATAAATGGGGCGACCCCGTCAGAACGCCGATGGACTCTCACACAGTTTGACAGGCACTTCCCTCCCACGAGATCCACCTGTTCCACCCTAATATGTACACAATAAAAACAAAACTATCTTTATTTGTAACATCCCAAACTAAAGATAGCTCACACGTCGAGCAACGGGGAAATGGATAAACCAAATGTGGCGTATCCCACCAAGGAATACTAGTCAGCGACAAAAAGAAACGATTGTTGATATATGCAACTCTGTGGATGTATTTCTAAATCATTTTTCTCAAAAAGAAAAAAAAAGCATCAGACAGCAAACAAACAAACAAAAGATTCTGCTGAATGAAAGAGGGCAGGTAGAAAGAGTATATATATATATACTGTTTGATCCCATGTATATAAAGTTCTAGAAAATTCAAACTCCTTGATAGTGACAGAGAGCAGGTCTGTGATCACCTAAGATCAAGACTTGAGAGAAGGATGGATTGCCGATGGGAATAGGAAACCTTTCTAGTATAACTGACATGGTCAATATCTTGACTGTGAGGATGATTTTATGGGCAAATATATAGATATATGTCAAAAGTGATTGGATTGTGCAGCTGAAATATGTAGAGTTTATTGTACCTGATATGGCAGTGCAAAATGAATAAAATTGTATGTTTTCACTTGAATACTGGGTGTTCGGCATTGTTGTGTACCATATGTTAGATTTCTAAATGACACTGTTAGGATGGAATACAGTTTTTCTCTACCTAGTGTTTGATATTTTCTACTTTTTCTCCTTAAATTATTTACTTGTATATAAATATTGGTAAAATTTCTACTGATTTGGGCACACTGGAATTTTTCAAGCTTTTTTTTCATCCTCGGTGATACATAGAAATTAGTGTTTTTCAACCAGGAGTGGAGTAGGGTTTCGCCCCTTCCCAGGGGCCATTTGGCAATGTCTGCAGACCTTTTTGGTTGTCACAACTGGGAGGGGACTCCTGGGATCTATGGGGAGAAGCCAGCCTGCTGCTAACTATCCGACCACGCACAGCGCAGCCCGACAACCGTCTGTCCGGCCTCGAGTGTCAGCGCTGCCCAGGCGAGAAACCCTCACGTCTTAATGTCAGTGACCAGTTGTGGGTTTCTTCTGTGGGATAGTAAAAAAAATATATAATAATAATAATAAAACTAATATAAAAACTATTTTAAATGCAGAAAAATCCAAATATGTAATAAGTTAATTTTGCATTTTAGTAATAAAAGAAAGTGAAAGTTCATAATTTAAGCTATTTTAGGAAGTTTACACCTTTCGGGTAATGTAATAGCATAGCACCGCTTTAAAAAAAAAAAACTACAGGCTTTTATTCCAAATAACAGGGGAACCCCTAAAGAGACTTTGAGAAACTCCCCAAAATGTTTCCAGTCAGCAGTTACATTTTTTATAGATGGGTCCTGATTACACGTTGTAGTAATTTAAGCAGTGCTCCTGCCTGGAAACCTCCAAGACCGTGGAGATGGGAACGGGAACCGCTCTTCCGCAGGCCTCGCGCACCCCAGACCTCACAAACCCTGCGGTCCGCACCATCAGTGTCTCAGCACATCTCTCCACAGAAAGAGCAAGCAGGTCTAAGGGAAATCGCAATGTGACCAACAGAAAAGAATTTACAGTGCATTGTTTAGTATGGTGCTCTTTTTCTATTATTGATAAAAACCATTGTTTAGCATTAAAAAAAAAAAACACCCCAGCATTTCAAAGGATCAACTTAGTATATATATTTTTGAATATCATGAATTTGGTGATACTGTTTAAATTCAGACCACTAAATTCAACAAACTATTAAAATAGTGTGTTCTGAAGACAATCGGAACTTTCAGAAATATCCTGTATTTCGTCCCATTACTTTTGTGATCTAAGTTGTTTGCCTTTTCATGATTTGCTATCAGGTTGTAGCTTTCTTTAACTGTGTCGGGATATTCTGAACCTAAAGTTCAGACATAAACAGTAGCACGGACTTAATTTCAGATTAGATACAGAATATCTTTCTCAGTGTTTGAGTTTGCCATCATGGAGTTAATTTCAGATTAGATACAGGGTATCTTTCTCAATGTTTAAATTTGCCCACTGGGGAAAAAAAAGAAACTCTGAAGTTTTAATCCTGTTAATTAGTTCTTGGCAAACATCGCTGCAAACAGTTTAAATAGCCTATCTCAGCTGCTGCGTGGAGGTTTAATAGGACGTGCTGATAGCGAGTCCGCCGTCAGCCTCCTCACTTGAACCACCCTTCCAACTCATCATTGCTGCGGCTTGCATTCCTCACAGCAGAGAGTTCCAGGGGAGGGGGGCTGGGGGCCATTCTTAAAAAATGCAATTTATAGCGTTTCTGAAAGGGGATGGCCATATCATGTTAGCTCCACAACATCTTACATCTTCGGAGGGTTTCAATCTGCTGGGAAAAAGGAAGCGACCTCATGAAGATAGCGTTCATGCTGACTCCCAGGCCTGGCACCATGGGGGGTCCGGGAGCCCTCAGAAGGGTAACGGCGGAAGAACATGTACTCGCCAGACAGCGAGGCACGTGTTGCTCTGGGTGGACCTAGTTCTTGTCCCCCGCCACAAGGAGTGTGGCAGCTGAGTGTCACCCAGAGGGGCAGCTGACAAACACAGTGAAAGCAGCGCTGCAGGAAGAGATCAGCCCGGGGTGTATTCTGGTTGTGGAAAGAATGTCAGGGGATGCGATTTCCATGAGCTTTGTCTGCGGTCTTGCATTATGTGGGGGCAGCTGACAGAAGATTTTACTTTGGGAATTTGGATGAACATCTCTAAAGGAACAAGGAATATATGTATTTTTTTCCTTCTTTTCCAAGTACGAAGAGGGGAGATACAGACACAGACTCCCGCATGCACCCCAATCAGGATTCATCTAGAAACCCCTGTCTGGGGCCAATGCTCTGTCCATCTGGGGCCGATGTTCGCAACTGAGCTATTTTTTTAGCACCTGAGGCAGAAGCTCCATGGAGCCATCCTCAGCACCTGGGGCCAATGTCCTCAAAGCAATTGAGCCATGGCTGCAGGAGGAAAAGAGACAGAGAGAAGGGGTTGGGGGGAGATGGAGAAGCAGATGGTTGCTCTTCCTGTGTTCCCTGATCAGGAATCAAACTTGGGACATCCACATGCCTGGCTGACACGATCACTGAGCCAACCAGCCAGGGAAGAATGCATACACATGTAAATAAAAGCAGCCGACCTCTGATAATAGGGTTGATTGTCATTAAATAATAGGACAATTGCTAACATGTTGTGGGCAGAAACTTTTCCATTACAGCTTTTTCTTGTATAGCAAAACAACTTATAAAAGGAAATAGCTTATTTAATTATATGTGTAGCTATGTAGCAAAATGTGATAAAATATTGCCACTGTTTTTATGATAAGCATGATATAAATTACTTCTGCATAGCTTAAATTGCCTCAATCTTTAAATTTGAAAATGGTGATTGTTGGGCAAATGAATTTATAAAATTTGTGTTTTTTGAGTTTGCTCACTTTTATTGTTAAAAAGATTGCTGGGCAGGGACAGGCATGTGATACATGAAACTGCTAATTACCTTCCTGCTTGGGAAGGGCCCTTGTTATGCTAACGTGTGCTGGAGGAGAGGTTTTGGTGGCAGAAAAGTTTTAAAAGGAGAGAGGAGAAAGGGAAAGAGAAAGAAGCCAAGATGGCAGGGAAAGAGAGTCTGCAGGGTGCTGAAGGAGAAGCTAGCTTTCCAGAGAAAGGAGCCCAGTTGGCAGAGTGAACACAGATGGGGAACCAGAGCTGAGGGCCTCTTCCAGCTCCGCTGAGACTGATGGGACCTTTGATTCTAGGAGGAACCGGAGAAGACTCTCCTGGTTGTGGAACCGGAGAGTGTGTCAGGGCTTCGGGAGCTCTGAATGAGTAAAAATGATATGTTTTCCCTGTGTGTTTGCTTGCTGGCCAGTGTGGGACTTGAATAAAGGAATGGCCCACCATTTTTTTTTTTTTTTTTTGTATTTTTCTGAATTTGGAAACGGGGAGAGACAGTCAGACAGACTCCCGCATGCGCCCGACCGGGATCCACCCTGCACGCCCACCAGGGGCGATGCTCTGCCCACCAGGGGGCGATGCTCTGCCCCTCCTGGGGTGTCGCTCTGTCGCAACCAGAGCCACTCTAGCGCCTGGGGCAGAGGCCAAGGAGCCATCCCCAGCGCCCGGGCCATCCTTGCTCCAATGGAGCCTTGCTGCGGGAGGGGAAGAGAGAGACAGAGAGGAAGGAGAGGGGGAGGGGTGGAGAAGCAGATGGGCGCTTCTCCTGTGTGCCCTGGCCGGGAATCGAACCCGGGACTTCTGCACACCAGGCCAACGCTCTACCACTTAGCCAACCGGCCAGGGCCTGAACATTTTTTGGCTCCACTGTTTCTATACTGTCTGCCCAAACCCAATGAGAACGGGCATGTGAATGGCCGCAATGGCGGTGGCCCTTGGCCTTACCGGGATCAACGTTGTTAGAACCAGGGGAAGCTGAGCTCTTTCCAGGGATGTTCTGAACTCCCACCTACTTTCATAGTAGCCTCCTTGTCCAAAAGAAAGGTCCCCAGGGGGACAAGTGTGAATACCAGCTGGAAAGGAGGGGGGCTCGCCTGGGGCTCAGGGTGTTGAACATCCGCTCAATGCAGGGCTGATGCGGTCTCTGGCATCTGCGAGAGCCACCATGTTCTGTAAGCAGGACGCTAGAGAACCAGCAGCTTAGAAACCGATGCGTGGATGTCTGGCGGATTATGTTTGCTTCAACACTCATCCTCTGAATGGCAGGCAAGCCAGGTAAGCTAGCTGTTGTTTTTTTCTAGAAAACCTCCCCCTCTATTGTGCTTTATAAATAAATCAGCATAGCGTGAGTCCATCTATACTCATTTATCTCAGTTAAAGATTTTATAATTCTATTCATATATAATGATCACAGACTGGGATGACAGAATATATCCCCAGCTGCTGATTGATCGCCTCCTGCCTCGGTCTAAGCAGTCACGTGGTAACTGCTACCCCAACTCTCTCTTAAAATAGACGAAGTGTCTTGTAAGAAAGAAATCCGAACTATGCGAGGCGCTTTTTGTTCCAGGATGTTATCTCTAATCGTTATTAATAGTTAAAATACCTTACATTTGAGATAACCTGGGAAACTGTGATATAACCAGGACGCACTATCTTAGCACGCTGTTTGCTCATGTCTGCTGGTAACACACTCTTTACTAATTTACAGGAATGCTGCACTGGGGGGGGGGTAATCAGATAAGTCCTGTCACTCACCTCTGGACCACAAAACATCTCAATATGGTGTAAGGCTGTGGGCGACAGTCCTATAGAACGTTAAATAGGGTAAGTGACAGCCAAGTTATCGACAGAGTTCAGGTGGAAAGGAGGAACTGCTGAAGGGTAAGATCGCTCATGTCACTGAAGGGTGAGAAGACTTGCAGCTGGACGTCAGGACGCATAGAGCAGAGGAACGACTCCCTTACGTTGGCTTCATCCTTTCCTGCGGCAGAACGACTGCTGGCAGGCGACAGGGAACACGGCTTCCGCACTTATCAACCTCAGATCCACAGGGCCCCTCCCACAGATGCCCAGAGAGAGACTTGGAGTTACCAGGTGAGGCCCCATGGCCACTCCTAGATGTAGCAACTGTGGCCATGAGGTGATGTTGCAGACACATAGCCAGTGTATTGTAGAGCCTCAGGTGAGCATGATTATAGCTGTCTATCACTTATATAGGATACACCAGGCACAATTTTAAGTGATGTGCATATATGGTCATGGACTTAAATCTCATAACCTTATAGAGTAGGCACAACTATTACTATTACACTCATTTTACTGATGAGAAGACCGAAGCGTAGGGAGTTTGCATAACGTGCAGAACGAGGGATTCATGGGAATTCCAATCGGCGGTCTCTGAGCTTTGGTCTCATCTGGAAGCAGAGGGCGGGGAGGGCCCCTGGGATGCTTGCACACTGCGTCTGCCACTGCTTCCCAGTGGCCCCAGTGGGTACGCTGTCTTCCAGTTCATCCCTGTACTGAGCGCTGCCTTTCAGAGTCCTGGCTCTCTTTGGAGTTTCATCAGACTGACAAGCTGGTGCTGGCTCCAACTGTTATCTCCAATCCCAATTAAAACACAAAACTTCCAACCCACCAGGGGTGGGCAGGTGTCCTCGGGGCCACGGTCTGCGTTAGGACATGGGTGCTCTGGGGAATGATCTCTCCTCCTCCTCCTCCTCCTCCATCTCCCCTTCCCTAGTCCAGGGGCACACTTAAAAAAACACGATACTCTACTCAGCGTGAAAGCTTGTCATTACCATTAAAAGCCTGCCATTGCGGGCAAATGAAGTCCGACTAACTGTTACATATGTAACGTACAACCATTGCTCGCCGAGGGTGAACACTGGGTAAAAGTTGAGAAGCCTGCTGGGTTACGCATGATATGCACGGGAAGTATCTAATGAGTAGCAGAAATGCGATTTGGGAAGAAATCAGTCGCTGTAAGTCTTCGTGTTGGTGGCCTCCGTCTAGTTGTAGATTTGCTAGCTGTTAGTGCTTTTAAACGTCAAGAGTCTACTAGAGAAGCTATACACAGAAACACAGAGGCGGCGATTTATTTTTCACCCCAATATAGCAGTGTGTGTGTGTGTGTGTGTGTGTGTATTTAATTTGCCAAGGGATAGCAACATATGTGTTTGGATTTAGATTTCCAAATGGAAGATGGGCGATTTGTGTCTGATTTCCTGGAAGATGGGTAAATTGGGAAATGAAGAAGAAGGAGGAGAAAAGAGTCCTCCCAGTAACGTGCAAATAAGCAAAAACCAGAATAATCCGAGAAACTCCGAAAGTCATCCCTGATGTGTGCGTTATAACAGAAATAGGAACATCTGTTACTGAGGCACAGATGTTCTCCCGGTCCTTTTGGCTCTGATGCACCTGTCGTTAGCATCAAAGGGAAGTATCTTTCTCTTCTATTTTCCTAAACACGATGGGATATACTGGTGGGCTAATGCTTCTGCTGCAAGCAACAAAATCTTCTGTGTAAGACATGCAAAATAGCTTCTAAATGTGTTTCTATGTTGGCAAGAAAGTAAGGAATACTAAGGACAGGGCCTCGGTGATGGTGGGGTCACTGAGAGGCTTTGAAAATATTTTTTTCTGAAAAAAAAATGAACTTGAACGCAAGTTTTCACACACTTTGCAAAGGTTTAGGATAGACATCACGAGACTCCCCCAACATGGCCATTCTCCGAATCTGGAAGGGCCAGAGCCATGGACGATGGAAAACCGGAGGTGCCATCATATTCTACAACAGAGGCTTCAAGGAATATACCTGTGTTGTCATATTTCTCCTGAGCAGGGGGTGGGGGGAGTACTCCCTTGAGAACACGGAGTGACAGGCCTGTCTTCTCAGACAATGACAGCTGAAAGCACACTACCTAAGTCTCTCTCTCTCTCTCTCTCTCTCTCTCTCTCACACACACACACACACACACACACACACACACACACACTAAAGCTATAAAGCTGGCTTAGCCTGGACTGGACCAACAGACACAAATGCCAATCTGTTCTGGAGAAAGACATCCCGGGCTTCAAAGTATTTCCACATAGAAAGTTTCAAGGCACACTCAGTACCTCATAAGTAAAACGAAATCACAAAAACTTATAAAGTAACAAGATACCGTAAACAACACCGGAGAAATCACCAACAGCAAACTCTAGCCTGCAGAGGCATCGTGCGTGGCAACCACGGGCGTGTTGTACAAGTAGAAGGGACTTTAAAACAATAGTGAAGAACAAGAGGATGGGGGGGAGGAAGAATCAAAATAATTTTTGGAAATTAAGATAAAAAGTTTATAAAAATTTTTAAGTCAAATGAAAAACTGAGATAAGTTTGCCGATTTCAGTCCTGCGTAATAAAAGAATAGGAAGTCTGGTGGCGAGAGGAAAGACATAGAAAAAGTTAGAAGACTTGAGAGAGCCCAGATAGAGGAGAGAGGGAGGAGGGGCGGAGGTGCTCCCTAAGCTACCGTGGCTGACAACTGGCCAGAATGTGAAAGACACCAAATCCAGATTCAAGAAACACAATGATTTATCTTTCTTTCTTTCTTTCTTTCTTTCTTTCTTTCTTTCTTTCTTTCTTTCTTTCTTTCTTTCTTTCTTTCTTTCTTTCTTTCTTTCTTTTTTTTTTTACAGAGACAGAGAGAGAGTCAGAGAGAGGGATAGATAGGGACAGACAGACAGGAATGGAGAGAGATGAGAAGCATCAATCATCAGTTTTTCGTTTTGTCACCCTAGTTATTCATTGATTGCTTTCTCATATGTGCCTTGATCGTGGGTCTTCAGCAGACCGAGTAACCCCTTGCTCAAGCCAGTGACCTTGGGTCCAAGCTAGTGAGCTTTGCTCAAACCAGATGAGCCTGTGCTCAAGCTGGCAACCTCGGGGTCTTCAACCTGGGTCTTCCACATCCCAGTCTGACGCTCTATCCACTGTATCACCGTCTGGTCAGGCAAAAAACAATAATTTTAAATACAAATAAATACAATATAAAAAAAAAACCTCACAAATGAATATGAGAATTCTACACTTAAGTATTATAGTGAAATTGAAAAACAACAAAGGCATTGAAAGCAGCCAGAAAGAATTTCTGATTATTGACAAAGGAGCAATCACTAGACGGGCATCTGATATCTCTACTGAAAGAAATGGAAGCCTAGACACAGCGCAGTAATGTGTGCAATATGCCAGATGGAGACCACTGCCCACCTAGAGTTCTGTAGCCCATGAAAATGATCTGTTTCCAGACTGAAGGGAAAATGAATACAATTTTAGATCATCAGACATGGAGATCTATTGCCACTAACTGACATACATTCAAGAAATGCTAGGCAGAAAAAAAATGATGTTTCTGGGTAGATGGGCAGAGACGTGGAAGGTCACAAAGCTAAGAGACGCGTGACTCTGCGGCAAGGTACGAGGACGCGTGGGTGGACAGAGCCCTAAGGGGGGGAGGACGGGCTTGGACTCTGAAGCCCAGGGTCCTCATCGAAAGCCTGACTGTCACACCGTCATAATGACCTCAGTGTGCTCTTCTCTTCTCCTCTGTCAACCGGTGACAGTACTGCTTTCTCTGGGGCACCGTGTGAATGAGATGAGAGCACAGTGAAGTACTGGGAAGAGTGTGGGGAACACAGCGGGTGCCTGCGTTGTGTTTATCACAGCGACTAAGTAAGACAGGAGTGGTCACGCTGTGCGGACCTGCAAAGGGTCTTAAGTCACATTAAAATAATCGCCTTAAAGACAGGGGTGGTGAATATATTTATCTGGTTTGGGAAAAGGTAAACATTTTCATTTTAGATTTTGATAAGTTAGGTATACATGTTAAAATTTCTAGAGAAACCAGCAAAAGAATGCAAAGACAAAGAGTGAATACCTTCTAGAGAACTAGAGAACAAATGGAAAAAGAATCCATTAAAAGCCAGCTGTGGGTGGGTTGAGCCAGTGAGAGGCAGTGTCAGGATAGAGAAGGAGGGGAGGGAGTGGTGCTGTGCCTCGCCCCCCACCCCCAGTCCCGCTCTCCTGGGCTGCTGCCTCAGGCAGGGCTGGCCCTCCCAGAATCCCACTGGATGGACACTGGGACTCCGGTTTGGCCAGCTGACCCAGGATGCTCTATAAACCTGCCTTCTCCTTCTGTCTCTCTGGATTACGACTTCCTACTGTTGTTCAGACTGTCTCCTGGTTAGACGGGCTTTGCCACTAACAACAAAGGGGTTAGAGGCCCTGACCCCCTTTCTCAGGAGTCAAATATTTATTTGCATATACTTTTTGATTCCCCCAAAACCTAGTTGTTCTTCAGAATCCAAGAGGGACTGGGTCCAGGGCTCGGTACGTACCCAAATTCACGGATGTTGAAGACCTGTGTATAAAATGGCATAGAGCAATGCACCCAGTTGGCCCTCCACATCCATACACTTCCAACCAAGGATATAAAACAGTACAGTTTTTATGGGGAAAAAAAATCTGCATATGAGTGGACCCACACAGTTTAAACAGGCGGTATTCAAGGGTCAACTGTATATCTGCTCCACACTGACAATCGTCACCTCTGTTCGGTCCATCACTATTTCAGTGACTACAATGCTATCAAGTTATGATAGCAGAAGACAATGAGTATTTAATAATTTCTTAATTCCTCTTGTTCTGAGTCTCTGCTCCCTGACTACCTTTCAAACCATAATGAGATTTTTTTTTTTTTTTAATTCCAAAAGGCTTTCTTGAGAAAGTATACTAGTTGAGCCTGAGCAAGTGATTCATTCTTTTGGACAATTTCATTCTGGAGTTTCTGTGAGCTTTGGAAACAGGCCTCCGCTGTAGGAAGGCAGATCTACCACACGGACTGCTCTTTGGAGGCATGGGCTTAGTTGGTTTCTCCAAGTGTGAGGCAACTACCACCATTTATTTCCATCTCTTTATGTGGATAAGGTTTTTATTTTAAATAGTGTTACTTTCTACAGCTATTCTGACAAAGGTAAGTACTTTGCTGGTAGGAAGTTGAAGGAATGCCCATTTTCTGATATGAATGGAAAAATAGCTCTTGGAGATAATGAATGCTCTCTCTATCTTTATGTAGCCATTTACAGAAAAGCAAACTAATTCTAAAAGTCTGAAAGGACAGGCTTTTGGATATTTTAGGGAGATCAACTCTTTTTGTTGTTGTTTTTAGAGCCCTTATCTTTTTTATTAGGCAATCTGAAAATTTCCAATTCCAGTTGTTTTGTTTGTGTCAACAGATAGAAAGGGCAACCTCCTAAGTAGAACTGAACTTTGTCAAGACGTTAGCAGGTGCTAATCAGTGTGCAAAGCTGGAGTGGCGACGTTCCCCGCTGCTCCGTCCATGCTCAATACCGCGGAGTCCCCCGGGGCTCATTGGTGGCAGCCAGGAAGGGCCCAGGAAAGAGTACTCGGAGGGGCAATCGTCCCCAGCCTCTCAACTGACACGCTCCTCCCTCCTCAGCCAAGTATGCGCAACCGGAGATTACATGACCCAGGCAACTATTTCTAATAAAATAGTACATTAAAAACGTTTGTCTTCAAGTTTAAAACTGCATGCAATTATTTTTTTAGACACCTTGTGGAATGCCAGTTCCTGTTTAAAAAGAATAAGATAGTAAAGTGTATGTGAGAGATAAAAAGAACAACAACATAGAAAGATCTAAATTTTTATTGTATTTTTTATACTTTTAAGTTTTTTTATTGTTTTCCTAACATTGAACATTGTAAATTTTGTTGTATCATTAAATACAAAACCAAGACTACACTAAGCTTCTACACAAGCATTGCCTCTTATTATGAAGTAAAAATATTTTAATATCCTCAATAACAAAACATATTGCAAGAATCGGATGGAACAGAAAAAAATGATAATATCAAAGTAAACAATTCAAAAGGTAATTTGTGTAAAAGGCATGAGATATTTGAAGAGGAAAAAGATTATGAAGTCATCCAATTATTGACATAAGGAGATACTCTGGGCAAGCTGAGGGGCCGCGACTTTGGGAAGCAAAATGGCCAACTGTCTCAATCTGCCATTCAAGAACCCAGTCAGGATCGATTTAAATAAATTCTAAATTAGAAAATTAGTGTTGAAAGCAAAAACAGAAAGAAGTACACCAATACAAACTCAGCGTGATTCAAAGTGTGAGAGCTGCAGAGAACATTTTAGAGTATTGTTTATTTTCTTTTCTTTTCTTTTTTTTTTTGTATTTTTCCTGAAGTGAGAAGCGGAGAGGCAGAGATAGACTCCCGCATGCACCGACTGGGACCCACCCGGCATGCTCACCAGGGGGCGATGCTCTGCCCGGCTGGGACATTGCTCTGTTGCAACCGGAGCCATTCCAGTGCCTGAGGAGGAGGCCATGGAGCCATCCTCAATGTCCGGGCCAACTTTGCTCCCATGTAGCCTTGGTTGTGGAAGGGGAAGAGACAGACAGAGAGAAAGGAGAGGGGGAAGGGGGAAGAAGCAGATGGGCGCTTCTCCTGTGTGCCCTGGCCGGGAATCGAACCTGGGACTTCCATATGCCAGGCGGACACTCTATCACTGAGCCAACCAGCCAGGGCCTTGTTTATTTTCTTATTAAATTCTTCCAGGTATGACGATGGAATCCAGGGAGATGAGGTGACCAGTACTACTGTCCAGTGGCAGAGCCTGGTCCCCAGCTTGTGGCGTCCTTGCTACTCAAAGTATAGTAAGGATGCTGGGGACCAGCAGCACCCAGTGTCACCCGGGACTTGGTATGGATGTATGAACAAACATGCTGGTTTCAAGGACCAGAGTACAAAGGAACTGACTAGCCATGTCCAGCACACCCGCCCACTGTCTCCAGGCTGAGCTGGTTTCTAGAGCGACTTTATCTGATTCTCTGTTTGGTGTCCTAGAGCTGACAAACTCTTCTTCCTTGAGCTGACTTGGTTTAATCTGTACTTCTTCATACACAGCGTTTTAATTTGTTATTTCTCTTATCTGAAGAGTCTGGAGGAGGAGGAAGGCAGGGAGGACAACAGTTTCACAGCCAGAAGTGGTTCTGAGGATGTTTTCGTCAACCATTTCCGGAGCGAAAGTTATTTCCATCAACTGAAGAGACAGAAATCATGATGTATCTTGGAATGCATTCACATAATGAGGGCCAAGTTTGTGCTCACTATGATAACTACTAGGACTGTGTGACAGTCTAAAGCATAACAGACCTTAAAACAAGGAAAGGAAAACACATTCAATGAAGCAAGATACATGCGTGATATCCTAGCGCCCCAGTCTAACCATGGCGCAGAAGAGAGAGGTTAGTTAACCGGGTCAAAGAGAAGGAAATGGTTCCTGCAGCAGGGAGCAGTCGGTGAGGCCGAGAAAGAAAAACTCTGGGCTCAGCCTTGCCCTGGAACAGGTGAAGTGAGGAACTGGATATTGCAGGTGGAGATGAGCATCTGGAAGCAAGACGAGGAGAGATCAGTGGCCGTGCCTGGTTGTGGGACAGGTTGTGGACTTCCAGCATTGTTTCCAGGCTGTAGTGATGACAGTTTCAGTGAGAAGCCCAAAAAGTATACATTTTATATTCAGATACAGGGAGGCCATGGATACGCTTTGATACATTGAAATATTTAAATGTCCTTCTTATCTCATTCACTGCTCCCTAAATTGAACTCAGAAACTCTCAGGTACAAAAATTCTACCCGCCCTAATTTTTTCCTGATGTGTTCAGTCTGAAATGCACTACTTCCCACGCTCCGCCGCCCAGAACACTCACGGAACCATCGCCCACACTAACGCCAAACCGAGAGTGGTGCTCAGCCTCACGTACTGCCTCCTCCTCCTCCTTCCCCAGGGCACTTCTGCATAGGAGATTTTGATTGATCTGAAAGTAATATTAGGGGAAAAATAAAGGCAAAAACAGAGCAACCCTTTAGAAATGACCACTTACCATAACCTTTGAATAAGTGACTAAACTATTAACTGTGTACCAAGTGTAATGTGACCCATTGAAGGCTAGATATTCTATGATGAAAAACAAACAAAACCCCCAGAAAACCAAGTTATTTTAACTGAAGCTAAGTGCAGATTTTTCAAGGAATTAGAATCGGAGATATCTGTACTCTAGTTTAGGTATATAGGAGAAAGAGCCTTAGATGGAAGAGGCTTGTCTCGAAAAAACAGATGTGTCTAATCTTTAAGACTTTGCTCACCTACTACACGAGAATCCGAAATACCACCAGTATTACATAAAAATCTCAAAACTTCGATGACAAGAGGGGGAAATTTTCTAACGATCACTAGTTTAGTATTGTTACTAATAATAAAAGTGGAAAAAGTGAGCAAAGAAAAAAGGGAAGGCATATCTCTTAATTGGAAAAATTAAAAAGTAGTTTATAAAATCCATTTAGCATAAGATTCCAAACTTGTGTTAATTTTTAAATTAATTCTGGCTGCAATGAGACACTTTTTTAAGCAAACTCTCAGAAACGCAAGTCAGCACAGTCTAAGGGGAATGATTTATCAAACATTTTGATTTTTTAAGATGTGCCTTTAAAGTGCGACTATGAATAATCACTTTTTAAAAGTTTTCCAAGATTTCAGGACAAAGAAAATGTTTAGTATGGAAAATTATGTTTCTTACAGTTTGTTTTCATAAAAACAGCAATAAATATTATTCAACCCATTTTCTAAGGAATTTTGGCAAAATTCTACAGATAGGCTCATGTGATTTAATGGTAGTACTCAGGGGACATGCCTTTCTTTTACTTCAACGTTTATTGTTATTAAAATTTATTATAAATACCAAAAAAAATATTTTCATATCAGAAACAAAATTGAGTGCTCAAGCTTTATAGATCCTTGAGTTCTATCGATCAAATGATCACAATCAGTGAAAAAGGTAAGAAAAATTATTATCACATGTTTTATTTCTTTATCTCTACTAGAAAAGAGTGAGCTATATTTGCACTATTTTTCTGTTCCACAGATCAGTTCCTGGTTCGTATTTGAGGACATTCAGAAACAAAGCCCCAGGGACATGTGGGGATGATATGTGGTCCCTGCTGTACGGGGACGGCCATTCTGTTGGGACATGGTGAGCTGCGGACGAGCGTGTTGCGACACAGAGCTGAAGAACGATGCACTTGGAAATGGAGACCTTGGAGCTGCGTCGCCATCAGATCAGCTTTTCCATCTGGCCCAATTTGGCAACCGCGAGAGTGTCTCTGTTTTGCCAAAATAGGACTAAAAATTAAACATGAAATTTTCTGGAGCTAAATCTTCAGCGGATCAAAGTTATATTCGACCCGGGGGAGGGGGGGGGGAGACACGATATATTTTCTAATTGATGTAAACTCGCAATTGATTTAAGTTTTGTTTTCAAAGCTTTACGTGCACAATGGACTTATAAGGCTGTCGCTAAAGGATGTGCAAATTCAACAATATCCACAATAATATGCCAGCAAATATCTTGTTTACAATAAAATGATATAAGGGTCTAAGTTCCCCCTGTGTGGTTATATTGTTGGCATATTCTCATGGAAGAGATGACAATTATTTCAAACAGAGAAAGGCACATACAAAATGTCTATTAACCTGAAACCATATTTATAATCTACATAATAAAAGAAAAACTTTCAGCTCTGTTATTTCTAAACAAGATATTAAAATTAATGGCTCTCAATTTCTAATTACCATTTAATATTATTCTGTCATTATTAGTTTATATTTAATAATAAAAAGTGATTATATTGGGGGGGCACTGATGGTCTTGAAAAGAGTACTAGTGTCATAAATTCTACATAAACCCAGTATACATTTCAGGAGTTTTAATATTTTTAAATGTTAAAACTTGTTTGCTTATATTTCAATGTGGTGGTCATAAAGATTAAATATAGACTACTCATACAGTGACTCAAATAAATAGCAGATATTTCTTTCTTGCTTAAATACCTTTTCATTAGTATAAGCTTCCTTTACACATAAGTTAACTGACCTTCAACAAACCAAGTAACAATAGTTTTTAAAAATATGTAATAGTGGCCCTGGCTGGTTGGCTCAGTTTAAGAGCATCGGCCCAGTGTGTGGATGTCCCAGGTTTGATTTCCAGCCAGGGCAAACAGAAGCACCCATTTGCTTCTTCACGCTTCCTCCTCTCCTTCCTCTCTGTCTCTCTCTTTCCCTCCCGCAGCCAAGGCTCCATTGGAGCAAAGTTGGCCCGGGTGCTGAGGACGGCTCCTTGGCCTCTGTTCTCAGGTGCTAGAATGGTTCCCGTTGCAACCCAGTAGGGCAGAGCATCACCCCCTGGTGGGCATGCCGGGTGGATCCCGGTTGGGCGCATGCGGGAGTCTGTCTGACTGCCTCCCTGTTTCTCACTTCAGAAAAAATAAAAAAAAATACAACACAGACCATTTATGAAAAGCTCTTAGCTAATATAATACTCACTGGTGAGAGGCTGGGAGCTTGTCTTCAAAACCAGGACAAGGATGCCCACTCTTGCCGCTTCTATTCAATATAATACTGGCAATTCTAGCCAGAGCAGTTAGGGAAGAAAACAAAATTAAAGGCATCTAAACTGGGAAGGAAGATGTGAAATGATCTGTTCTCAGGTGACATGATCTTATGTGTAGAAAATCCCAATGATTCTTCAACACACACACACACACATTTAGAAACAATTAACAAACTCAGCAAGGTTGTGGGCTATAAAGTCAGCATACAAAAATCAGTTTTGCTTCTAAGCACTAACAACACACTCACTTCCATTCGGAAATTAAGAAAACAACTTTATGATAACATCAATAAAAATATAATACTTAGGACTCGTTAACCAAGGAAGTGAGGGTGTATACACTGAAAACTAAACATTGCTAAAAGGCATTTTAAAAGGTATGGCGAATACAAAGAAATTCAATACTCATGAATTAGAACAGTGGTCCCCAACCTTTTTTGGGCCACGGACCAGTTTAATGTCAGAAAATGTTTTCACGGACCAGCCTTTAGGATGGGACGGATAAATGTATCAACATGACAAAGACAAGCGTCAAGAATGAGTCTTAGATGGATGTAACAGAGGGAATCTGGTCATTTTTAAAAAATAAAACATCGTTCAGACTCAAATATAAATAAAACAGAAATAATGTAAGTTATTTATTCTTTCTCTGTGGACCGGTACCAAATAGCACACTGACTGGTACCTGTCTGCGGCCCGGGGGTTGGGGACCACTGCCTTAGAAGAGTTAATATTGTTAAAGTGTCTATACAGCCCAAAGCAGTCTACGGAGTCAATGCAATCCCTATCTAATCCCAAAGGCATCTTTTTTAAAGAAACAAAATGTGATATATACATACAATGGAGTGTTACTCAGCCCTAAGAAGGAGGGAAACCGTGTAACAGGCTTCAACATGGGAGGCTTGCACACAGTATGCCAAGTAAGAGAAATCAGTCACCAAACATAGATGCTATGTGATTCCACTTACACGGTGTAACTGGAGCACTCAAAATCAGAGAAACAGAGTGAAATGCCAGTTACCTAGGAGTGTGTGTGTGTGTGTGTGTGTGTGTGAGGGGTTAAGATGATATACTTTATGTTGTGTGTTTTTACTGGAAGTTTTTTAAGAAAAACTATTTTTAAAGACTGAAAATATGAAAATAAAGGGTAAGGAAAATGAAATCACTTATTATGCACCTAGAAAACTGTGCTATTTTCATGGTTATGTGATATTTTTCTTAGTACTTCAACAATGTTGTGATTTGATATTTTTATTGGTGTGTTATTACAGGACGCAGAAGCATGGCATACTGAGGTTTAGAGCCTGGTCTACCTGCCTCCAGGTCTGCGTTCTCTCTTCTATACTATGCTGCTGGAAAAATGACTTCAGAAAATAGAGATTTTAGATAATTTGATGATTTATTATTTTGTTAAAGGATATAAACTAGCTGTATCCGTATGAGTATTCATTTTAAATACAAATTCAGTTCATTTACATTCCTTAAACACATTCATTGCGATTATAGTTTCAAACAGCTTGCTTCCGGTTATTTATATTTTTCCGAAGGTGAGATTCAAAACAACTGACACTGTAGAAAACAAACTTTGGGAACCGGAAGTTGGGGTCCAGCATTCTAAGCAAGATGGCCATTCAGGAGTAAGCAAGTCCAGTCGCGTTAACAAGCTTTAATTGGTAAATACTGAAACAAAAAGACTTCAGTCTATGGGTATTTTATGTCAAATTACTTATGTTAAAATGCAATATAATGGAGACCAGACTTAAAGAAAATTTCCCAAGCAGACATAACCAGTTAAGCCGCATCGCAAACCTTAATCTAGTTTCCCGTCATAAACAAAAGTGAAACTTAATTTAGGTGATTTCCTGTAAATGGCTCTGATCATCATAAATGAAACTTTAGTTTCTTCCTAAAAGGGTGTAAGATAATTACTTTTAACCATCCCCTGCTATCGGGAAGCGCCCCGTGCAATAACGGGCAATCGTGGCGAAGGTTTAACAACTCCCCCCACCCCGTGCCCAGCCTCCCTCTGCTGTCCCGCCTCCGAGCTTCATCATGTTTGGGTTGGTCTGTCTGTCTGAGAAACGGGGTTTCTCTCTCAATGAGATAATCGTATCAAGTCAAGTTCTCTGACTTTCCTCTGACAGCTTGATAGTTGTTAACAATATTCACATTTTGCTGGCTCTTTCTTGCAGATGTTTTTGGGAAAGCTTGTAAAAAATATAATTAAAGTACGCTATGGGAGAGAGATACAAAACAACTAAACAGTACAGGTAGGAAAACGAAGGAGTAAAATTTAGAAAGAGGAGCAAAGCCATGTAATACTTTGTGCATATGTATGTCTTGGCGCACCGAGGACGAATGAGTATTCCTTGTGTGACTACTTGGAGAAGGGCACGGAACCACTGATGCAGCCCTCGGTGCGCTGTGTCAGGTCGAAGGTCACCCTGCGCTTGCCCAGAGGGAAATAGCTTTTGATCATTCTTCCTGTCTACTCTTTATTGTTTGTTGGCTAATTTGAATTTACATGCTGATGATTGCTTTAATGCATATACTATGTTATTCTCTTCATTATGGCATGTGAAAGGTGCCCTAGATTTTTTTGAACAGAGTCAAACAGATTGTTTTAAAGTTACTTAAATTTTTGATATATGATTTCTTTTAAATTTTTTTTTAGAATATATAGTTTTTTAGATTTTATTTATTCATTTTAGAGAGAGGAGAGAAAGAGACAGAGAGAGAGAGAGAGAGAGAGAAGGGGAGAGGAGCGGGAAGCATCAACTCCATGTGCCTTGACCAGGCAAGCTCAGGGTTTCGAACCAGCGACCTGAGCGTTCCAGGTCGACGCTTTTATCCACTGTGCCACCACAGGTCAGGCTAAAGGTACATAACTTTTTAAAGAGCAAGGTCATTCCCTGCTCTCCTGCTCTCACCTTTTCAGACTCGGCGGCTCATTCCTGTGCTTCCCGCGGCTGTTGCTTGTCCCCAGCTCTCGCATCACCCCATTCAGACCTGTCCTATCTCAAAACAACAGACAGAATCTTCCTTTCTCAGCGGATACCAGCTGTCTCTTGGTTTCTCTCCTTGGGAGAGAGATAGTTGATTTCATAAATAAACCTACCAAAAGCATGACGTACAAATGATGTTTTTACTTGCTCCTCTCCCTTGTCACTCTTCAAACTGCTTCAGTCTTGTTCGGTCAAAATACACCATAAAAACCAGTGTCAAAGTCCCCAGTAAAACCTAGCCAGTCCCCAGTAAATCCCTAGCCATCCTCCTGAGAGTAAACCCTCTGTCCAGGGTGACCACGCTAAGATTCCCTCTCCGAGCATTCTCCTTTTGGGCTTTCCATGATTCCTTTTCTCCTGGGGTCCTCCTACCTCACTGGCTGTGCCTTCTCATGCTCAATGGCAGGTGTCGCCTTTTCTCCACAACCCGGGGTCGGACCTCACACTTCTTTTTTTCTTTTTTTTTTTTTTTTGTATTTTTCTGAAGCTGGAAACGGGAGGCAGTCAGACAGACTCCCGCATGCGCCCGACCAGGATCCACCCGGCACGCCCACCAGGGGGCGATGCTCTGCCCATCTTGGGGCGCTGCTCTGTTGTATTCAGAGCCATTTTAGCGCCTGGGGCAGAGGCCAAGGAGCCATCCCCAGCGCCCGGGCAAACTTCGCTCCAGTGGAGCCTCGGCTGCAGGAGGGGAAGAGAGAGACAGAGAGGAAGGAGAGGGGGAGGGGTGGAGAAGTAGATGGTCACTTCTTCTGTGTGTCCTGGCTGGGAATTGAACCCGGGACTACTGCATGCCAGGCCGACGCTCTACCACTGAGCCAACCAGCCAGGGCCAGACCTCACACTTCTAATTGTGCCCAGTTCCTTGGTGACGCACTCAGTCGTGAGTCTTTAACTCCCACGGGTGAGGGGAAGAATTATGAAGGTGTGCTTATAGTCCTGACCTCCTCCAAATTCCATCATTCCTTACTTCACTACTACTTGGTGTTTCCATGTGGAAATCAAGTACCTTAAACTGACATCTCCTTGACCTTTTTCTCTCGTCCAGGCCTGTTCCATTTCCAGTTGGCCCTGATCAGTGGCATCACCACTAAAACACCTGTTTCGGCTAGAATCATCAAGTCACATGGAAGCACCCTGGGTCTGTCCTCCTTGTTCTTAAATCCCACATCAGATCATTCGAAAGATCCTATGGTTTTTCTGTCTAAAATACATCTCAACTCAGCGTAAGTCTATCTTCGCAACCACTCCCTCAGATCAAACCATCATTCTCTCTCGCCTGAAATACTAACTACAACAGCCTCTGCGTGCAGGTGCCTGGGCAGACACACGTGGGACAAGTAACTGGAGAAGGCTTTGTAGAAAGATGATCAGCACCCCTAGTGGAGAGCTCACACAGAGACGGCAGGGTAGGGGGCAGTACCCCCAAGAACAGTAACAAGGGGAACAATGTCGAGAAAGGGTTCTCAGAACCTGGACAGATTGCTGAGTGATGAGGACTGTAGACCGATACCATGGCCTCCACTAGAGGGGCCCAGACAGATGTGACAACCTAGCAGAGAGTGAGAGACATGCTTTGATCTACTCTGCTCTCTCTCTCATCTCCTGCTCATGCACCTCACGGCCATGCAGAGCTGGGGACCACATGG
Organism: Saccopteryx bilineata; assembly: GCF_036850765.1. Taxonomy (NCBI): domain Eukaryota; kingdom Metazoa; phylum Chordata; class Mammalia; order Chiroptera; family Emballonuridae; genus Saccopteryx; species Saccopteryx bilineata. Next base: position 7,332,884 of record NC_089495.1, read on the forward strand.
GAGGGGTCACTGCTGGGGGCTGCCATCTATGCAGTCAGCCTCCTGGGGCCCAGGGGACTGTGAAGAACAGTGAAGGGTGTCTGCGCAGGTCAGCACTAACGCACCCCCTGCAGCCTCCTATGTGACTTCCGATTTATACTCATAGCTCTCATCGTTTTAGCAACTAGAGCGATCAACTTAAAAGACAAAATGTATTTTACCAGTCCTCTGCTTAAAAGCTATCGCTGTCTTCTTCTTAATAAAGTTAAAGTCCAGACTCTTACCATGGCCAACTCAGCTCAAGGCAATGTGGCTCAGGCTCCCCCTCCAAACTCATTTCAACGCACGTCCTTTTATGCTCGCCCCGTAGACGACGCCTTGTCCCCCTTGGAGTTCCTCTAGCCCAGCAAGTTCTTTCCCACCCGTCTGATAGCTCCATCTGCCCTACAGCCGTTAACCTGCTCTGCCCATAGCTGGTTCCTTCTCATCCGTGACGCTTCAGCTGAAATGCAGGCTCCCCAGAAAGGGCTTCTGTGATTTTCCATCTCAGGTAGGTCCAGCTATGCTCTCCAGCATCCTCTAGCTTATCGTTCTGTCTACTAACTTACTTCTAGTCCAGTTGCTCATTATTTTGTGCATCCATTCATTTTTATCTCCCTTAACATAAGCTCCACGTAGTTGAGAATCTTGGTTTACCTTGATCACCATATAGCGTTATTGCCTTGCATAAGGCCTGATACAGAGTCAGGAACCACAAGTGTCCTTCTATTAATAAGTGAGTTAATGTATCATTGCACATTTTTATGAAGGTTCTGGGAACAAGTAGTGGGGTGATCTGCTGCCATGCCACAGGCTCAGGTGGGGTCTCAGTTTGGAAACTTGACCTTATTTGCACTGTGCACCAAAGGACTGACTGAGAGTCAAGGTCTGGAGGTCTTACAACAGATACATCCTGGTAGCTCAGCTGCGAAATCTTCCTTCTCCTGCTCTGGTAAGACCAGGACCGTCGAATACCGCAGTGCTGAAGGGTCAGCTCCTCAGAGCTGTGAGAGGGGAGGATAAGTCTTCTGTGTTGACAGTTCATTGAACTCATCGCCTCCTCGAGTGAAAATAAAAGACCAAAAGGAGTTGCAGGCTTTACAGCGGGCGAACCTTCTCCACATCCTTCAAACCATCTGCCCCAAAGAACACCAATGTCTCTGTAGACTCACGGCTTAGACTTTCCGTCCTCTTTGGCCTATGGAAGAATGGACCCCTCGTAATATACTAGAGAAACGAAAGTTACTCCGATATCTCATTCAATATTTGAACAGTTCTTCATCACCGCACGTGCTTCTAAGGATTATCAAAGGTATAAAAGTACAGTTTAATTGCAAGATTCCTAAGGGCTAGCAGCCTGTGTTATGACTGACAAACAGGATGCTCGTGGTTCACGTAATATGGAGCTGCCACGCTGAGGTCAGGGACCCCGGAGCTCAAGGGACACAATCAGTCTTCTCCAGCAAGAAAAGGAAGCACCTGGAACAATGACCAAGGGCCTGCTAAGGGACAAAAACCTCTTGTCACCATTGTGGAAGGTGCTACTGCTTGCTTTCGGAAAGTGTAATTTCTTCTCCTTCTCTCTGTGAGCCTCCCCTGGTTGCGCTCTCTCTCTCTCTCTCTCTCTGTCTCTCTCTGTCTCTCTTTCTCCCCAACTCTTTTTCTTTTGGAATAGTACCTTCTAAAGCAAACAAGCAAGCAAGCAAACAAACAGAAAACCTCATGCCACCTCAGAGGCTGTGGAGTACATCAAATAACCTACAGTGTGCAGTATTTCCCACTTAGTTGAAGATGTTTTTGTGTTCCCTTGTCCTTAAAAACTCCCCAAACCGGCCCTGGCCAGTTGGCTCAGTGGTAGAGCGTCGGCCTGGTGTGCAGGAGTCCCGGGTTCAATTCCCGGCCAGGGCACACAGGAGAAGCGCCCATTTGCTTCTCCACCCCTCCCCCTCTCCTTCCTCTCTGTCTCTCTCTTCCCCTCCCGCAGCCGAGGCTCCATTGGAGCAAAGATGGCCCGGGCGCTGGGGATGGCTCTGTGGCCTCTGCCTCAGAAGCGCTAGAGTGGCTCTGGACGCAACAGAGCGACGCCCCAGATGGGCAGAGCGTCGCCCCCTGGTGGGCGTGCCGGGTGGATCCCGGTCGGGTGCATGCGGGAGTCTGTCTGACTGTCTCCCTGTTTCCAGCTTCAGAAAAATGAAAAAAACAAAAACAAAAAAACCTCCCCAAACCATTGTAATTTAGAGATGCCGGACGGAGGGCTCGGTAACAAACAATTTAGGAGGCAAACCAAGACAAAGAAGCCCGGCCAGCTGTGAGCGGTAGGGGATCGCAAAGCAGGTGGTGAGGGCCCTGCCCAGCCCTCTGACGGTACCAGCTGCTTCCCGAGGAAGACCGGCGGCCGGGCGCAGCGCACACCGCAGCGGACTCACCTGTCGCAGAGTCAGATAAGCTGGCGGCTCCAAAGTGGCCCTATCTGCAGAGCCTTCAACTCTACCGCAGCCTCCCCCCGACAAAGGATTTTAAAAACTTACATGTCAAATAAAAGTGCTTACATTTACAAAGACCAGCTTAGGGCTGAACTGAACCATGGACTTAAAGTCAGTGTGTGCCTTATTTGTTCTCATTTTCATTAATATTCTGAGGGAACTTTCCTACAGTAAATACCAGAGAAAATTCATCGTATTCACGCAAAGAATTTGATAGAGGATTTAGAAAAGAAAATTAATGAGAATATTTTGTTTCTATATTTAACCAAAAAAGGTAAGTTCTTGAGAGGTATTTATCCACCCTAAAATTTTGGCACCTATAAATACACGAGCAAAGAAAATCCCTGCATCGTGATTCGTTTTGTTGATAAATGTGGTAGGTGTGGTTGAGGCTAAATTCCCCAAGTGACGTAAGGAGAGAACATTTTGTAAAGGTTTTGAAAGCATTCATTGTCATTTTTTAAAAAAATATAAATCATACATCCAGAAGTTGACATAGAAAAGTAATTTCATTAGACATTTTATGCAAATCAAAGAGGACAAATCCGCTGTTTACTTTTTGCTAAAATCCTCTATTTTATGAACTTGAAAAAATCCTGGGTGTGTCACGAATCTATTTGTGTGTATAAGTTTATCAGCCAGAACTTTGAAGGCCACGCCACGTGATTTTAAACTAATTGCAGTTAGCTAGTTCTTCTGTCACATTTCACCGATGCTAGAAGAAGAGCAGAGACGGCTGGCTTTAAGACATACTCTTACTTGTGTCCCAAAGCGGCCCAAGCACAGGACCTTGTTAGCTCCCCAGGCGGTGCGGGGAGACGCCCATGGGTGGACGGCGTGGATATGCACACGCAGTGGCTGTGCCCCACAGAGGAGAACACACAGACAGAACCCGAACCTCCTTCAATGGGCTGAAACAACCCTGTGCTTGGTTCTGGGAAGCAGACATGATCTTTGTTACAGTGAGCGGTGAGAACATCTGCCCTTTGCTCCAGATAGGGACGCGACAGTTTTCAAGCCATTCACTGTGCCCACGTCTTTGAAGAGACAGCTTGGGACGAAAGGGCGGTGACTGCCTTGCTTGTAAAATGGACAGAGACACAAGAGGTGAGGGGGAATTTTCTCCCCACAATCAGGAGCAAGCCGGTCCTGGAGACAGTGAGTTGAGTAACTCAGGGAACTCGCAACTGTGTGCAACGCAACTTTAACTAGGCTGTAGAGAGACACGTCACCCCCTTTCCAATCAGACTTTCAGTGAGCGAAGGATAAAGAAATGAACAGACGTGCACGTTTCTTATGAGTACGTAGTCATGTATGTTTAACTTTTATTTGGTTCTCCACTTTAACGAAATGTATTGGGTCAGCGAATTGAGAGATGGCCGTTGTGACGGGTGTGGTGCTGAGCACCGGGTCAGGCTCGAAATCCTGTGATGACCCCCTCACTGAAGACCCCTGATGCCGGCTTGCTGAGCCAAAGACTCATCCACAGCCTCCCGGGACAGTTTTTCAAGAGGCCCTTCTTCCCTGTGTTAAAGTCGCTGGTCTGGACTCTCAGTGGCACCTGCAGAACCCCCTCAACAGCAGCACCTAGGCCGGGTGGAAGGAACTGTGAGAATGGGACAGACTCAAGGGACAGGCAGGGCTGTCTGCGAGTGCCCGCCTCTGCCTGTCAGGACTTCTACCTCCATGCTCCTCCTAACACCCGTGCTTCCTTTCCTGCTCGCGAATGGACTCCTGTGGGAGGAAGGGGAAGGGCTCCTTCTGGCCCCAGAGATGACAGAGACCACAGCCGTTGCAGGGTCCACCCCCTCGGACCAGCGGCACCAGCCGTGGACAGCCCCTACACCCCAGTCACCTTCACAGGCCTGTGACGTGGCTAACGCTGTGCACAGACACGCAGCGCTGCCCTGTGAACCTCTGGGTGGCCTTTGCAATAACCCCTCGAGAGACCAGCCCGTTCTAGAAGCTATGCCAACAGACCGGGAGGCAAGGAGGGTGCCCAACTAGAGGACGGACAGAGGTCTTCTAGGGAACCTGGTTTTGTTCACTGAACTGGACCCGCTGTTTACAAACTGCGGCAGCAGTGGTAACAAACAAACGTTTGGTGCAGGCGAGGGTCAGCAACTCCCCACAGACTGGATAAAGGATTATAACTAAAACAGGTCTCTATGAAGTCTGTCGCACATGCACACATGTGGGAAGTTTAGACCGCGCAGGCCAGAAAATAATCCGTGCCACCAGTTCTGTTACTGTCGATGGAGTGAGTGCCAGCCCTCTATCCTTCCGAGTCATCCCACCTCACCTCGCACAAGACGTCACCGAGGCAGACTCCAGTGCCTGAGAGCTGCCATGGTCCCTGTGGTCAGAATTCTCCAAATGCAACCCGCCAGGAACCTCCCTGTAGTCTGTGCTGTCGCTGTACCTTCTACATGCTCCTCAGTATAGAATCCACCGGGTTCCAACAACCAACTGGAGCTCACCTGTCGCCCGGTTGAATGATTTTCATCTTTGTATTCATAACTTTTAGTGCAATGTTGCACACACGCAGTGCCTTACAAGTGTTTGTTTGAGTGGTAACTGCTTGACTGATGGAAGTGTCCTTGACTAGATGGGAGAAGACGAAAGAATAGGGGATAAACAGTCCCTCTGGGGATAGAAGGAGGAACCTCTTTGGGACCAAGATCGCCAGTAAGAAAGTCAGACCGCACAGCAGATATAAATAAGGTTGTAGGCATGGACATGGATAGTTAAAAGGATTCATTTCTGTCAGACTCTTTTTTTTTATTGAAAGAGAGCAGGCACATTGAATGGAGATGTGTATGAGAAATGTGTACAGAGCTTTAGAAGTGTAGTGAAGGTTAGAGGATGGTTGTTGTGGGGTATGAACAAAAGGCACAGCTAGAGACACAGACAGTCGTTTCTCAGTGACGCTGACAACCCAACTGCAGCTGGAGAACATTGATTTTAAAGACGATGACGCAACAGTCCTCAGACCACTTGGGGCAAGCAGAAATACGCTCAGCACGCAGCAAAATGAACACTGTCCCAGGCAGACAAGAGGACACAGCCTACACACTCACAAACGCGCTCTTCAAATGGTAACGTCCGACACTGTCTACTCACAGGGCACAGAGCGCTTGCAAGAGAGCATGTTAGCCATTAGTCCATCAGAGTTCCTCCACGAATAGGCGTGTGGCACCCAAGCAGCTGCCATCATTTTGGAAAGACATACGAGGACAGGAAGTGAGTGTGAGGCAGTGCTAACAGTAAGGCAGGGGACAGTCTAACGGTGACGATAAGGGTCTAGCTCCTGGAGAAAGGACCTTCCAAAAGAGGGTACAACACATGGTTTTTTTTGGTCTAAAAGCAAGACATGAGTTAAAATTTTACACCAGATGCTAGATTTCGGTCATAATTTAGTCCACTAGCAAAATAATATGTGTAGTAGAAGAGTCCTGAATGGTTTTCACATTCAATGATCATAAAATTGGATAAATAGAATATTATTACCTTGCATAATTTTGGAATCTCTTTTACTTTAGAAATGTGAACATTTTATCAAAAATAAAAATGTCTCCCACACCTCTTCATGCTTGAAAAATGTGGTTGATAGGAGTTACTAAATACTTCTTTCTACCTTTTCTCTGCAGGGGCGGGAACGAAGGAGCCTCCTTCTTGGAACTGCAGACAGCTGGACGACCCACGCCCGCGTCCTGTCTCCTGCGTGGGTTGCAGACTGAAGGGTGAAATCTTGCTCTCTTGTTTGCACAGCCCCTAAAAGAGGACTTGAGAGCCATTTATAGTTTCATCACCAGATATTTATGGAAATTGATTAGGTTGTACTGGGGACTTACACAGATATTAGCAGCCTTCAAAGTAAAAAAAAAAAAAAAAATCTTTCTTCCATTACTATGTCCCAAAACATTTTAAAATGTGCTACAATCGGTGTATTTTTTTTTTTTTTTTGGAACATTCCCGATTGAAGAGGAAATCATTCGGTGAACTAAAATTATTTTCCACAACCTGTCTTCTTTTTTCTTTACCACAGAGTAACCTTTATGATACAGGCAGTAAGGCTCTTCCGTTCTGGTAAATGCATAATATGTTTTAGTTTTAATAAGAAAGATGTGAGAAAAAAAATTATATCTTCTTTGTTATTCATCACCAATGCGTTTCTCTATTCACAATGTTTTAATGTGGCCGAGGACTTAGCAGCTGAAGCCCAGATGATGTTGCTGTTTATTATAGAAAGCGATTTCCTGGACTCTCGGCTTCCCGGGAGCAAGATAAAAAAAGTCTCCATCATATACTTCTACCGAATGGTATGACTTTGGGGTTATAGATGGATACCTTTTTATTCACGTAGCAATTTCTAATCCATCCATACAACTTGGAATAATTATATAAAGGAAATAGGATAAATTACCTCAATCAAATCTTAAGGAAAGCAGCAGCCCAGTATACATAGCCTTCCGTGTTAGGCAGCATTTCAATGTAGAATTTAATAGAAAGTGGTTCACGTGTAAACCATGCAGTAGAGCTCCTCAGCTATCCACACTCAAGCTCTCATGCGTGCATGTGGAAAACATCTCTTTGCTGCCGATGTCACCTGCAGAAAGATTACGCTTTCCACATATCCTTTCTCCACTTTCCCCCAGCCTGTGCCAAATGAATGCCATCTCTCACAGCATACATGCCCAGGGCCTCACAAGGATAAGCAGGTGGTAAGACCAGAGAGTTCTTCTCACACCCATGGTTCCTTGTCTGCTTCTAAGACTCTGAACTTGCGAGTCTGTCTCCTGCACCTCAAAGGGGAGGACTGTATGAGGGTGCCTCACTGGCCAACCTGCACAATTATGAGCCAACACGGACCAGCAGAAATAAATATACTCTCAATCAATCCCAAATGTGCTGTAGGATCTCCCCCCATCCCTCACCCAGTAGCAATCTGTCCAGTTCACACAGGGTAAATCGATGGAACAAAGAAATGTGGGTATTTCTGCACTCACTGAATTCTTCCATGAATAACAAGTCGATAACCTGTCAGGCCAGAAGACCCAAATCAAATACAATGAGTGGTTTGTTTCAAAGATAAGGAATCTGCTGATAGGAAATGAGAGTTTATTCCCAAGGAATGTTCTATCCCTGCAGTCAGAGAGCAGAACAGTTGTAGGCAGATAACCTGGACAGGACAGTGGGGGTCCCTGTCATAACTGCCAACAGCTTTCAGTGGCTTCTGTGCACCAGGTAATGTGCTAGACCGTTACGTCCATAGTTCCCAGTCACTAACTTGACCAAGGTTCCTGGACTGGTCACATTTTTTGGGAAGAGCCCTGAACCAGGGCATCAAACCACATCTCTGAGATTCTAAAGCCCCGAGCTCACTCACTCATCTCTGGCCCCATCACACTGTCCGCAAGTATTAAGAATTCCAAGGTGCTTACGTTTCTCTGGGGGTCCATCTACCAGTATTTACACTGCTCACAAAAATTAGGAGCCATGTTATAACCTCATATTCATTTTGAAATATCCCCCAATTATGCTCACATAAATTAGGGGATGCTTTATTGCTTCATATTCATTTTTGAAATAGCCTCTAATTTCAGGAATTGAAAATGAAAAGTTCAAAAAGATTTTGTTTGTTAAATCATTTTTAAAGTAAGAACATTAAACCCAGTGCCTGTAAGCATATGTAAAATACTTTAAGAAAAAAACCTATTTTGTAAAACAAAACAAAAATAAGGAGAAGAACAGCCCTGCGCCCCTGTCTGGCGTACTAGAAAGCAGATACACTGCGATGTGCTTCGGTGTCCCTCTGTTTCAACATGATGTTTTGGGTGAAGTACACAAAGGGAATGTTGCTGCCCCTGATCAGGAAATAAGAATAATGGAAGTGGATTTTAACACCAGTTGGTTCAGGTCACTGTAGACAGTCTTCTCGGATAGTAGAGCAGAATCTAAAAACGATACATTCTTATAGCTGCACTGTGCCGTCTGAACTTACATCAAGAAACTTCATGTGCTATTTGTCTTGCATCCAAACCCATGGGTCTCTCCTTTACTTCGATGAATCTTTTACCCATAAGTGCTTCTTAAAATCTCACTTAATGGTCATTGGGAAAACACTAGTTTGAGGTCTCATTTAGATAAACCCTTCACATGTTGGCACCGTTCTTTATATAACATTTAAAGGTTTCATTGAAAATTCTTATTACCAATAACATCAGAGAAGTCTTTGAATGTAAGGTGTCAAGCTCATGAGGAAGGCTGTAAGTTTTCTTTAATTCTAACTTTCACTTGAAAGTCAAAGCTTTTCTAATGATATATGCTATCTGTTCTTTTCCATTACTGACATTTTTTTCCAAAACAAAAACAAAAACAAATGTGTCCAACACCTAATTCAGAGTAGCATGTCTCTCGGTCACATTTTTCCAAGTACAAATGGTATTCCATGAAAATAGAGAATTGTTTGGGTTATAACAATCATACAAGGGCTTTCCCAGAGACAAATATCACACTCTAACATGCAGCAAAAGTGTTTTGTGTGCAATCACATATAGAACATTACAAAGACATGGATCAAGAGCTAAGCAATAATAACCATTTTTACTGCTTTAGGAAAACAGGCAGCCTTATGTGAAACTGGCTGTCTTTCTTCCCTTCAATGTGTTTAGTAAAGAGGAATGCAGTGCTCACGGCACATGTTGGTGCCACGGACTGTGTTGTGTGCTGAGACACCGACAGCTGTCCCATCATTTCTTTTGTGTCATTCAGTGTAAATGACAACACAGCCAAAAAGCGTCTTCCTCCTCTTCCTCCACCTTCTGCTCCTGCATTTTCTCTTCCTCCATCTTCTCCTCCGTTCTCTTTGTTTCTCTGATTTTAAAAGCTTTGACTTCGCTTACCCCCGAAAGGATCTTGGGGACGCTGAGGTGTCTGTGGACCATATTTTGAGAACCACTGCAAAATACTGCAATGACCTGTGTTAGGATCTCTATTTTCCTCCTTCCTCCCTCCCCCCTCCCTCCCTTCCTCCCTTTTCCCACCTGCCTGTCTGTCTGTCTGCGTGTCTGTGTTCTCCAGATTCTTTTCATCTGAGTTAGACATGGCAAAATATCTGAAGTCCTGGTGGTGTTAGATGGCAGGTCTCAGCTCTTTGTGAGCTCTGCAGTCACGGTTGACATAATAAAAGTGCTAAGAACTGGAGCAGGTTGGGCTCTGCTTTCTGCTGCCCCAGAACAGACTGGGCTCCAATTCCCAGGTGCACACGGAGGCTCCACTTTAGACGCACGTGGTCTGACACGGCGTCACCAGGCCCACTTGAAACGAGTACTTGCACACACGTGGCGAGTTCGAGTCGAGACGTCCTGGGGGTGTGGGGCACCCAGCAGATTCTGAAGACACATGAGAAAGGGGGTAAAACATCTTGCTAACATTTGTACACTGATTATATGTTGAAAGCACCATGGTTTGGCTATATCGAGCAAAAGAAGATATGTTATTAAATTAATATTATCTAGTATATAAATTTTGTAATGTTGCTACTAGAATTTAACTTTCGTATGTGGCTTGCATTGTATTTCTGTTGGATAATGTGGCTACAGCTGTTGGCAAGAATGAGACTAAATCAACCTCCATATATAAACTGGGGATCATAATTTAATCGTTCTTATTAACGCAGACTAAAGCTCTGTCATTTAATAATTCTATCTCAGTTTTAAATTTTGTAATTAAAATACTCTCAATATCCATTGGCAGAAGTAGATGGGAGTGAGGCTGCATTTCTTGGATTTATCTGATTTATTTTTCTTAAGAAATAATAAACAAGTGCACACACATACCCCTAGTAAATTGTAGCAGAGATAAAGAGAAAAAAAGAAACTCTGATAACATGAGCACCAATGTCAGAAATAAGCTGTTTTATTCATGATATATTTTTCATCATAAAATATGCCATTTGAAACAGAGACATTCCAAATGTTTATTGTTTTTGTAAAGTGAAAGTTAAAAATCTACAGGGAAATATATGTGTACACTGTGTTCTTTGTGACAAAAAGGTCCCTTTTAATTTTCTCAGCTCAAAGTTTACCACTCTTCTGCTCTGATGAGCACTGTCCCTTGAGAGCGTGCTACAGGAACCAAGAATATTTGCAAAATTCAATTTTCATAAAGATCACAAAAACCAAAGGCAATCTAGAAAATTTGTTTTATTACAGTGTGTAATTGCTAGAAAATGTTTGGATAGCTGCAAAAGGCATGATAAACTTCCAATCATCTTTAATCATTTTAAACAAACATGCATCAAGTCTTAGAATGTTGTCACTTTTGAATAGGGTGTAAATGATGTCAGCCCCATTAGCAAATGACCATATGTTCGGGGCTTCAGAAAAGTCAGACACGAGCCAAAGGCCCGCAGGCAGAAGAAGCAGAGAGAGGCCAGCAGAGATTGAAAAGCCTCAGGAAAACTGGAGAGCGGCTGTGTTTTATTCATATTGTGGAACTGGCAGGTTTGATGAGACGCACGGACTTGCCTCCATAGGGCAGATTGGACGGATGTGCTTAAGCAACAGCCCAGGCTGCAGTCCTCTTGAAGGGATGCCACCAGACACTGTGGGCAAGACCATCCCAGACAGAGCGCCGGTGAGAGCGTTGATGGGAGTTGAGAACACTCCTCTTCATCGTTCGGGTTGCGTTCTATAATGTAGCGCCTTCCATTGTTTTTGTTTGTTTGTTTGTTTGTTTGTTTGAATTTTTCTCAGAACATATTCTACAGCTCGCTCATTCCGATGAGAAATGATCATCTGAGTGTGTGTATTCCAAATGACACGCTATTCTCAGCCTCCTCCAGTAGTAATTCCGGTTAGTGCTGAAAATAGTACCAGCCTGACATGGTTAGACAGATGACTCTCACCCCCAACCCTCCACCATAAATAGGCACATTCTTATCTGCTCGGTGCTATGGGAACTTCCTATGAGGACTCCGCTCGGTGAAGTTTCTCAAAACATTGCGCTGATGAGAAACTGTCCGCGTCAGGATCAGAAGCGTATGTTTCCATCTCAGTGACATCTACCACGTGCGTCCGGGACGCCCGCCCTGGCGTGAGAACGTCGCAGACACTGCTGCTCGGCGGCGCGGTGAGCATCTTACCCAAGCGGTGGGGTCCGTGTAGTGATCCCTCCTTTGTCCATCAGTGAGGCAGTCCGGACACTTGGAGCTCTTTAGTTCCTTATGGTCTGATTCTTATAATGGCGTGCCTTAAATTGAGAATTATTTTTTTCATATGATAAACTCTTATATTTTCTCTAGACCACCTTCTGACATCCCTTCATGTGTTCCAAATATATTAACTTGTCTATGGAGCATTTTTGTTTCTAAAATAATTTTTGGTATTTAACTTCAAACATAATGCTAAAAAGAACTGTAATGATGTTCAACACCAAAAAAAAAAAAAAAAAAAAGTCATGAGTAACTTTTATAGAACAGTTACATTATTCTTTCAAATATCTATCAGCTAAATCTATAGATGCATCTTCGTCTCATCTATACATACCTGGAGACACTTTCATGTTTGTTATGTAGAAAAATAAAACCACTTTCTTTTACCTAACTTTGTAAAGAAGGCCTGGGACATTTAAGCTGAAGTATATCCCTGTAAGTAACCCGTACAGAGAAGTTTGGAAAATTATTCAGTAATGAAATTTCACTTGACCATTTAGGAATCACCCTTCTGGGCGACACTCTTACAACTTTTTTTCCGACAAGAGGAACAAACTGCAGACCCCTGGCACGTCACTCAAATTTTCCTCCACCAATCCGTTTACTCCGAGGAAATCCCCCGAAAGTTATTTGGGAGAGGTGGCAGAACATATTCCACACCTTACGTGTTCACTGCTGAGCTCTCTGATGATGGTTTCCGATATATTATGCGACTCTTTGGGAAAGTTTTGACCTGACCCGTTAGCTTCTAATCATGTAGAGGGGTTGTTATGCCATCAGAACGACTTTTGACCAAGATTTTTATTCTATTATGTCAGGTACAAACCATCCCCATATTTGGTGACTTCAGTGAAGGGACATCACTATTTTGCTCATGGATGGGCACTTGGGACAGGACCCCTAGGTGGCTGCATGTCTCTGCTCCACACTGCATCACCTAAAGAGGCTTCTTGACGGGGGGTGAGGGCCGGCTGTCGTGGCTGCTGCTGGCATTGGCTGCATCCTGAGGGTGAATGCCTACAGGGACGTCACCTCCTTCCACGGGCTCCTCTGTCCCCTTCTCCCAGCATGGCAGGGGGGCTCGAAGGTGAGTGGAGCAGGAGGCCTGGGTAGATGCCATGAGTCTTAAGACCCAGCTTCACACCTACTGCTTCCTATTGGTCAAACAAGTGACTTGAGCCAGCCTGGATCCCCGGGGTGGGGGACAGGGATTGAGATGCCCCCCTCTCAGAGGAGTAGTGAGGAATTGTGGCCATCTCAATTCCATGCACCAACTATCCTGATGCCTTTCCTTACTGTGACCTCACACCTGAACTCAGAGACCTTTCCAGCTATGGCGGTCCTGGGGTCCTCAGATGCTGGGGTCCCCAGGCTGCCTCCTCTGTCGCTAACCCCTCTCCGACTTTTCAAGGCAGAACAGTTCAGCTCCTGGAGCGCCCGAAGGGTGACGAGGGTGTAACACACAGCAGCGGAACTTTATCTCAACCACTCATAACCCAGGTTGCTATTGCCCGCCATTTCTATACTCAGTAGGTGGGGGTGGGGGTGGGGCTATTCTCCCAAGGGGTCTGTAACAAGATCTGCTCATAGGAACACCTTGGATGAGGCAGTGAAGGCAGGCCAGGGACTTTTGGCAGCCACCAGTCCCTAGGGGGCCAGCATGCCCTCCAACTCGTCTGAAAGGGAACGAGTCAAACAATGAGAGTTCCCATCACACAGCCCAGGTATACGCCTCGGAACCAAGCTTCCCCCAGACCCTCACGGACAGCCAGCCTGCGTTCTGGGTGGGGGTGCAGTCCGGCACCTTAGAGACTGTGCAGACACACCTGAGGCCACAGGAGCTGGGAGTGTCATTGTGGACAGGTGCTCCTGAAAGCGTCCTCCTCATCCTCTCAACCAGCCCACTCGGTACCTCTGGCCTTGAACCAGGAGACCATTTGAATCACGTCGGTCGTGGGAGTTTGTCTGGATGCAGCTGTTACTGAAAACTGCCATGAGCAGTGGTGGCGGTCCCCATCCTAGGAGGAGACGTAGACAGCTCTGACACTCTCAGGAGACTTCCCCCACAATCTACATAACGTATTTTGCCGCCTCTTCCTCCAGTCAACCCCTGAAAAATGAGACGTTCTCAAGGTCTAGCTTCCGCCTTCTTTTCTCACACCACAGGCTTCTGCCGACTGGTCCCAATTATTCTCCTAACATCAACGGTCACCTCCACATTGAAGGCTGGGGACTCTGTACGCCGGGCTCCATTCTCTCATATCTGCCAGGACTACAATTTTCACTGAAATTCCTTTCATATGATGTCGGCTAGCATCTCATAGTCAACAGGTCCAAACCTCATCTCATGACCCCTGACCCCCACTTGTGAAAAACTATTTTTCTGCTGTTGCAGTGTCTCTAACAAAATTATTGCCATATCTATCTACATGTGGGGCTCCAGATGAAAGAGCCCGTTTCCGTGGCTCCTCCTGCTCTATGCACTTACCACCAATTGTTATGTAAGTCCCGTAACTTAGCTCAGAAATTGTGCCGGGTTCAGAAGTCCTGATTCTCCATAATTTCCACTTAGCTCCGACCCTCATCTCTCCTGCGTGGTCCAGTACGAGTCCCTGAGTGCCTCTAGTCTCTCTTGACCTTTCTAATCCATCCTCGCCACCAAAAGCAACATCCTTTAAGGACACTTCTGATTCCATCGACCCCCTTTCTTAAGATCCCTTTTCCACAATGTCAGTCCAGTTGCCCTGGACTGACCTTTATAGCTTCGGCCATGACCTGGCCCTGATATCCCTGTTAGCTGCATGACCATCTTGTTCTTCCCTCCTCCTGAACCCTGGCCAAGACAGACAGACACCTCACAGTTCCCTTAAAGATGCCGTAAACTTTCACAACTCGGATTTCGCATGCTTTATCTAACCCTTTCATAAAATTCCTCTCCCCATGCCAACTCTGGAAAAACCTCTCTCATCCCTAAAGACCAAACGCAAAATACCATTGGCTTTATGAACATGGCCTGCCAGACAGAACTAACCACGCTCCTTTCTTGTTCCCATGGAACCGAGGAGCTCTGCTTGGGCGCTAAGTAATAGTTTTCACATAAACTTCCCCTCTTCTAGATCAGACGAGGACAGTGTTTCATTAACTCTTCTATTCCTATTTCATTGGACAAGACTTGACATATAGGATGAACTCAGTGTTCACTAAATGTTAATTTAAGTAAAAGCATCTAGATTAAGTGATGGCAAAAAATAAACTTATTTCATTTACTTCTGAAAAAATTATATGAATTGGGAAATCCTTTAAAGAAATCAAGAGCCTTTACTGCATTCAAACTTATTTGTTTCACATGTGGAAATCCATCCTAAGGAAGTCATTCTACATATGGCAGAGACGTATGACAAAAATGTCAGGAAAATCTTTGAAACAAGTTTCTGTTTCTTAGTGATCAGTGTAGATACCGCACTTAGCACAATGTTTAATATAAATTACTTATTAAATCCATCAATTAAATAGTATTAACTAAAATTGTTTATTATAACAGCGTTAAGTAGACAAGTCTTTAGGGAAATGGTTAATTCCACATGTATGCTTTATGATATGCTATACAATCATTAAAAACAAATTGTTCACTCTAGCCTCGGCCTTTAAAGAACACTGAGTTCCCCACAAATCGTTCTCCGGTGGAAACCATCTCCTGAGGATGAAAGCCCTCACCTTCTCGGCATTCCTGTCCTCATCTCCTCAGTAGGCTTCCCTGGGGGTCTTTACCTTGCTTGCTCCCACATCCATTCAAATCAGATTTCTTTTGACGACCACTTGTCTAACTAGCCGGTAGTAAAAGTTCTGAAACTGGGACTGACCCCATTGCCTACAACAGATAGTGAGCCTCCTGTGTTTTCCATCTCCGGCCTTAGGCAGGTACAGTACTTCCAATGCCTCACCTGGATTCGCCATGGAGATGTCTGCAGAGGGCGTGTCATCGGCATCGAGGTCGCTCCCTACCTAAGCGTGCGAGACTGAAGCTGTGCCTTGCTGGAGACACAGTTATGTCTCCGTTGTTTTCAGGATTAAGATCTTAGGAGCTCTCTTCATCTTCTAGTTTATACTGCACTTTGATATCTTGCAGCCCTTTCATCTGATGTTTTATTATTATTATTTGATAGGTAGGGCTTATGTAATGTTGACACTTCCAGGTCTAATGATGCTGGACCCTGCATGGGACCCAACTCCACATGCCAGGGGTGAAGACAGCCTGCACTTTAGACCTCTATCACCTAGGGCTCACCGGAAGATTGGTCTTGTGTCTTACAATGTACCGAGAACTCACCAGAAGGAGAGAGTATCACTGCCTAAGAGCCATCTCCTTTCTAAATTTAGGGCAACGATTTCAGTAAGTTGCGTACTGATCCTTATTCACTTCTGATGCTGTCCTCACTGCATGTGTTAACCCGTGCTGTCGGGTGCCCGGTGGGAGAGGGGCTCACCTCTGAAGCACTGCGGAATGTGGCAGTGGATATTAGTGTTTTAAAAAAAGATTGATCTTTCATTTAGAGTTTTTTATTTATATTTACTTTTTCTTCCCTTTATTTTTGTTTATATTTTCATTTAATTTAAGTGTCCGCCGTCCATTCCCCCATAAGGCCGCCTCTCTTGGGACCGGGAAGTGAGTGGAGAAACAGGTGTGCTCAGCGTCCTCCCCTATCCCCAGGGCAGCCTTCTGACCACGTCAGTCCCTTTTCCAGATTCGGAACAAGCCTATGAACAACTTCCCACCTCACTCACTGCCCCCAAACTCTGCTCTCTTAAACTCCTCCTGTCTGCAGTCATTTCTCCCTCATCTCACTGTTTCCCACTCACGGACGACAGGGGGCAGTGTGCTCAGTTAGTGGAGTTAGGACGCTGGGGCGTGGTTTTCCTGCTGGGTTCGCTGGGGCCTCAGTGGACAAAGCAGGAAGGTCTGGGATGGAAAACAAAGGAAGTGGGCTTGAGTCAAAGGAAAGGATGTTCTAATCCAGAGACAAAAATATGGATAACCGCAGGAACCTAACATTTGTGGTACGAAAATAAAGCTGTCTTGAATACCTTGACGTCTTACAGGGCATGATGCAGGGTGTAACCGGCTGTCTTCAGGGTTTCTTTCATTCCAACGGCGTGGTTTGAGCTGGTTGTTTCCAAGCGTGAGCATGGATCACATGTAACAGCGGCCCCTAGTGGACGAAGGGCGGCGGTGAGACGGGACGCCCCGAGCTCTCCAGGGAAGAGGATGGAATCTGAACCTGGTTTTGTTTTTGTTTGTTTGTTTGTTTTTTGCTTTGTTCTACGACAGCTGTTGAGTCGCAGAGAAAGAGGTCAACCCCATCTCCACGGAAAGCCGTGTCCTTTCCTTTACGTGTCTCTGCTTTGTCCTTTTCATATTTCAAAAATTAGAAATGTACATACCGCCCACCCTGTCTTCGCACAGGAGAAAAAATAATCAGCTTGGTCAAAAGTGACAAGGCAACGGAAAACCTCGAGGCCTTAGCAGTCATGGAAAGGTCTGGCAACAGGGTCAACAACCTGGGAAATTGAGGCACAAAAACAGAAAAACCTCACTCGCAAGTATGTCATTGGGAGGCTGTTGGGTTCCAAAAAATCCGAAAGTAAACACCATGCGTTTGATTCACAGAGCGACCTTGAGGCTTGAGGGACGTTGGGGCAGGGAGCCAGGCACGCTTTCAGTTACGGTGCAGAGAGTGTTTCACTTGATGGCTAAAATCAAGGGCTCAACGTCCAGCTCTTTCTGCCCTGAGCTATGTGATTCTGGGTGGGTGAGCTTTTTTCTCCTTCACGTTTCTCTGAGCTGCAGTAAATGTATCGTGAAGAATAGATTTTCTCATTGCATATATCAGATTTGCAAAACTTGACAAACTGGAGACTCTGCTATACAGCAATGTCCTCATAACCCTATACACAGTTACCAGGTTAATCTCTTAGTTAGAAAAGTACCCCTACCCTGAGTGATACCCTTAAAGACTTTCGTCTGATTTGCAGTCTCTAGCCTGGTTAGAACCCATCTTTCTAGCCTGAGTTCCTACGCTGTGTTAACGTAAGTGGTCTGTGGCAGCTAAATTGGTTTATCTGCTATCAATTAAGCATGCTTATTTTTCATTTCTAATCCTTTGTCCCACATGATTATTTTGTAGCAGGTACAGATCTCAAACCACAAACTCAACTTTCAGGAATTTTAACTTGATTGCACCCAGATTTAATTTTGTTAAGAGAGTTTATTCAGGCCAAGAGCTAGAAACTTAATCTCAAAGAAATTCTCCGTGCCTCCCCACCCAAAACAGACAAATTGTTTCTTCTTCCCCTCCCCATACAAAAAAAAAAAAAAAAAGGCTTTCTTTTTTTCTTCTCCTTCTTCTTGCTTATATCCACAGCTCCATCTACTTTCTAGGGGAATTCTTCTGGTTTGAGTAGCCATGTCTGCAAGCTAGACTCTGACCTTGCTGTGGTCTGTCTGGTACAAGGCTTGCCTGATTCTCGACCATCTCCTGCCATTTGGGGAACATTGAAACTCCAGTCCCCCTGGGGCAATGAAAAGTCCATGCAGCTCTCTCAGGCACATCAGCCTAAACATTCCAAACCCTGTCCACTCTGGGATTTCCATATTTTCCCAGGAAATTTCTATGAATATGAACACAAGAGCTCCTGGTTTAAGATACTCTTGACTTAAAAAGAGACACTGCCTCCCCAAACAGTCCCCTCACCTTTGATTCTCACCAACATCCTGCACTTTCCCCAACTTGGAATAACATAAACAGGGCTTGAAATCGACAAGGGGGATGAGTCCAGTGACTAAACTCTACCCTTGTCCACATCTGTTGTCTTGGATACAAGCTCCCCATGTTCCTTTTTGGGATAGGCTATTGAAACACCCTCTCTTTTTGGTGTTGTCTCTTCCCTGAAAAAAATCTCTGCAAAATGATGAAGTGTGAGGTTAGAGATGCTGGCATGAACATCCACGTGACACGGATCTGCTTGAAGGAGACAGTGAAGTGCTGGGGCTCTAGGGCTTCTTGTGTGGATGAGAAACAACGACTGGTCAACCACGGTCCCCAGGATGCCAGGGCGAGGATCTCATGCTCTGCTACAGCGTTACAAGAATTGAAAGGAAAAACTTGGAATTTTGGAGTGTTGCTGGTTCTCATGACTCCCAATAAAAGGACTATAAAGAAAGAGAGAGAGAGAGAGTAGCACAGAGCCCTACTGAGACCAGTGTTCTGGCTTGTAAACAATAATCTGTCGTGCCTGGAATATTTGTCATGTGCAATCTGGCAGAGCTGTGCAAACCAAATACTTGACCGCCAAGCTCGAGTCCATGTGAGCAGGAGCAGAGGCTGGGATTGTTGCAAAATAGAAAAGTCTGGGCTAAAGAGAAGTCTGGTCCCCCAGGGGTCTCCAAAGCACCTCTTACTCAGCATTCTTTGGCTGATAACAGTGGAACTCAACCTCACCCTGAAGATGTGCCCGGGATACAGCAGGGGACAAAGGTCCAGTCATAGCACCTCCCACAGGAGGCTATTTTTCCATGTGTTCTGAGGCCAAAGTCAGGACAAAAGGACTCTATTGACTGCACAAGGCAAATGCGTTGTGCACAGGTGCCTGTTATCATGACGGAGCGTCACTACAGAGGACAGAAATTCATAGACTCTTGGACTGCTGCTAAACTCACTCTCTGCCTATAGATTCTAGGCCATGGAATTTACCAGAAGCCAATAGCTCAAAGCTGACTACATTTTTAAATCAGATTACTGAAGAAACCTCTAACTTGGCTTAAAAAAAAAATCACTGATTTCTTTATTTCTCTAACCAGTCTCCCAAAATCTTACATCATTCCACTATACTGCTAAGGTGGTTCATTGTCCAGAGAGGAGACTGTCTCATGATGTGGCCACGTGAGACAATGTACAAGATTTTTCCAGAAATCCTCTTGGGCAGCCATTGCATGCCATCAAAGAACTGGCTCTATTTCAAGGTGGAAGGGGACCCTAGCTTTTTCTGGACAGTAGTAAATGGTTTGTGCTGCAAAGGACTTCACAGTAATCATTTATTTATCATTCTCTCCTTTTTCAGATGAGTATTTCATTGACATTACCATAAGATTTCCTCATGATTACAGATTTGGAAAGCCAAAGATAGATAAAATGTCTTTTAACCATGCATCACTGGACCACACAGAGTTTCAGCCATTCCAATGAAGAGGATGGCGTGTCACCCAGAGAGCTTTCATAGGGAACTGAGTGCAGACAATAGATCTTTCTGATGTTATACTTCGGGAGGGCTTGAGTGTTTTTCTATACTTGTAGGGGATATTGAAAAGTGCATATAAATGTATGTGTGTGTATGTGAGAGAGAGAGAGACAGAGAGAGAGTGAGAGAAACTAAAGGACCGCAGGAGCAGACACTGTGGTCACTGCCCACACAGCCCTTTAATCACACATCCTCGTGTGGCTTAAGGACGTTATGAGACCCAGCCTACTCCTAGCTCTGGACCGATTTCAGTCCCCTGTCACTGAGCTAAATTCAGCAGATCCACCACCAAGTCAATCAGTACATAATATTACTCGGGGCTAAGTTATGGGTTCAGAAATCAGCTGGACTTAATTCAGGCCAGTGTGTGTGTGGGGGTCTTCTGGGCTAGAATCTTCCTCCCTCTTCCCTCTGGGGCAGTCCGCAGATGCCACTGCAGACAGAAGCCTGGCAACCTCTCCGTTCTGTGATAAGATCAGCCTTACTATTTCAACTAAATTGAGTTAGTTATGTTAGTTATAACAGACACATTTGTAATTGTTATAATTGCCTCTATAATCACTAAACACTTATCTTTATTTAGAATTTCACGTGGTTCTTCATTTTAACCCGACTAAAGTGTTGAGTGCAGAAGGAATGTCTTTTTTTTTTTTTTTTGAGTTGCTTAAGTTCGTTGACTTTCAGTATTAGTTTGCATTTGTTTCAGGTGTGCAACACAGTGGTTCCATAATCACATCCTTCTGGGAGAGTGCCTCCCACATCACAACGGCCTGTGGGTCTCCATCAGCTGGGTCTCAGAGGGTCTACCATGACGAGAAAAGTTTGGCCAATGATGTAGACTGTTGTGTAAATGTTTTAGATGTGATTTAATGGTTCTAAAAAGAATAAATTTGAAAATAACCCTTTATTTCCATCAATGAGTGGTTTATACTTGACTCTAAAACTGGTGGTTTTCAAATAACATGGCTTCCTGGCCAGTTCTTAAGGTGGTCCACCTGTCTGTGTCTGTGAGGTCTTTGGAGTCCCCTTAGGGCAGGCGTCCCCAAACTACGGCCCGCGGGCCGCAATGCGGCCCCCTGAGGCCATTTATCTAGCCCCCACTGCACTTCTGGAAGGGGCACCTCTTTCATTGGTGGTCAGTGAGAGGACCACTGTATTTGGCAGCCCTCCAATGGTCTGAGGGACAGTGAACTGGCCCCCTGTGTAAAAAGTTTGGAGACCCCTGCTAGGGCTTTACTCAATACCTTGTTGAATCTCCGTGTCACGAGAACTCGGTGTATTTACTCATTAACAGGGAATGCACTATGAATTCTGTGCAATAAGAAATCAGTCGTTGAAGATAAAAACTGTTTTGAATTTGATATGTTTCTTTAAAAGTATCTGAGCATTCATACATTTTCCTTCAGGAATTACAGAACATCAGAACACAACAACAAAATGGATTGTGTGGTCAAATTAACACTGCAAAAATAATAAAATAAAAAAAAACCCCGAGTATTTAGGAAATCTTCTCTGTGTATAAATATTGATCGCCAAGTTGTTTTGCTTTCCCCGGTGAAGCAAGAGCGTCTGGGGCTGTGACCCGATCGCAGCCTACTCCATTCCACCCTCGGCTTCAGTGCCGCTCCGGACCCCTGAAGGGAAACCTACCATCGCGTGCCCAAACTTGTTGGAGAAATAAATGGGAAATGACAGAGTTTCACCATATCTTGCAGCTAGTACATTTTTCTTTTCCTAAAATACAAAATACGGCAGCAGAGATCCAGCCAAATATCTCATCTAAAGATACTTTTTTTATTTCCTTTTATTTTTAATTGAATTGATTGGGGTGACTCTGGGTTTACATAATTATATAGGTTTCAGGTGCCCGATACAGTTTGTAAATAGCGCATTCAGTAAGGTAACGGAATTTCTTATAAATAAACCCACAGTGGATTGAGATCCAAGTGATTTTTTTAAAAGAATTATGGAGTCTGCCCCAAGCAAAGTCTCTTTCCAGCCCCTCCCCCTTTGCCCACCTCCGTCTACCCCCACGCCTCTCGTGTTGTGCACCAATGCCATCCTAATCAATTCAAATTAAAAATAGTATGCAATCTGAAGAATTCCAGTTTTCCTTAAATACTTTCAAGGTTATTTCATCTTTCCTATTTTTAGTCTAAAATTTCATGGGGAGTCAGCATCTGTTATAACCCAGTCCGGTTCATTACAGAGGTTTTTCGGATCCCCTGTGCTCTGCTGTTCGGCCTGAATCCCTTGTTAACTTGCAGGCAGGCGCCTCCTCAGTCTAGAAGCTCTTGTCGCCGCCTGTCTGAAGGGCGCAGAGAGGATGAGCACGAGCCAGCTCTGGTTTCTTCGTGTTCTGGTTTCTTTTGCGTTTGTTTATTTTTAGTTTCTGAATCCTACTGAGTTTCCTACAAATGTTCATAAGTGGACACAATTTACTGATATCATAACAAAAGTGGTTTTAAAACAAAATATTTTTACAAATTCTTCTGTGGAAGTTCTGACCCACCTGGGGATTTTAAACCATTTAAATATGTTTGTTTATTTTAGTTTCTTTGTGTTGTTTGTTTGTTTGTTTATTTATCTAAGGGACTTTTTTCCACAGTTTTCTCTTACCATAGAGGTATGAGCAGTAATTTAAATACTGACTTTCCTAGGCAATGATCTCTCTGAACATATTGTTCTGTTGTTTTCTTTTTTTTTTAACTTTGTCCTCTCCACCTCCCACTCTGTTTTGTTTTCCACTTATAGAAGCAAATGGAAAACCTATCCCAGAATTCTGTGATAAAAATTAAATGGCATGGCCTTGGCCGGTTGGCTCAGTGGCAGAGTGTTAGCCTGGCGTGTGAATATCCTGTATTCAATCCCCAGTCAGGGCACACAGGAGAAGTGCCCATCTGTTTCTCCACCCCTTCCCTTCTTGTTTCATTTTCTCTCTCTCTCTCTCCCCTCTTGTAGCCATGGCTCTATTGTAGCAAGTTGGCCCCAATTGCTGAGGATGGCTCCATAGCCTCTGCCTCAGGCACTAAGAAGAGCTTGGTTGCTGAGCAATGGAGCAAGGGCCCCAGATGGGCAGAGCATCACCCCCTAGTGGGCTTGCTGGGTAGATCTTGGTTGGGGCATGTGAGAGAGTCTGTCTTTGCCTCCCCTCCTTTCACTGAATAAATATTTTTAAAAAGGCAAATTAAATGCACACTAGTCTATCATTCACTTTGAAAGACTGAAAATGCACATTTAAAAAGGAATCAAGGAGGCAGAGTGACACAGTGAAGGGACTGAGCCGGGAGAAAAAGGGAACGAGGATATCCATTTGCCAACAGTGGTTCTGATACTAAACAAGTATGTGGCATCTGTCTATTCTTTCTAATCTTACTGACTGCTGTATCAATATGGGCCAAGCCCTGCCATAGGTGCTGTGCCCTCATGTAAGACAGACTGGACAGACAGGGGCTGTGTGCTGGCACATGGCTTACATTCCCCTGGGAGGACCCAGAAGCCCAGAGACGGTTCCATGTGGTCAGTGCTACGGATAATGCCTTCCCATTTCACAGCTCTGCTATCTTCTGTGACGGCCTCGCTCAGGCAGCCTCTGTCCATTTGGGAATACAGATGGTCCAGGTTTCTGAATCCTGAGTTCAAGTCCTGCAACAAGAGAGCTGGGGGTTTTTTTTGGGGGGGAGGTGTTTTGTTTTTTGTTTTTATGCACAGTTTTAGCAAATGTCTCAGAATGGATTTTCATTGGTTTGGCTTGATCCTTGTTAATCTTAAAAGAGCACACAAAGTGCTAAGAAGGTATATGCTCATGAATAAGGCCTTGATCTCATTCTTCACACAGAAGACATGACTGAACAAACTATCAGTAAGAGAAATTAAGAGAACAGTCCCATTTATAATTGCATCAGAATATACAGTAATAAAACATAAGAACAAATTTAACCAAGGAGATTATAGACTTGTACTCAGAAAATTATGAGAAAC